>NC_051177.1:156832654-157013461 GCF_013339695.2 Rhipicephalus sanguineus | reverse complement strand
CTCAACTTTGTTTCCTGCGGCAACTGGTCGTTTTATTATGGCAAATTACTTATCTTTGTCAGATATAATGTTACGGCGGTGTCCCCTGTAGCGATCCATCACGATCGCTACACGGGAAACCGCGGCCGTCACCGTGCCAGTTGTCTTCGTCATCGTGACTTTTGGCTTGACCGGTAGGAGTCCGTACTACGGGGCAGTCCTTTCAGTCTGCGGCTGGCTCGACTGTCCGTGATGGTGTCGGTGTCTTCGACACAAATTGGGCTGAGTTCACGGCGTGGCGGGGGCGTCCGGAACATGAACGAACAGCACCTCCACAAGATGTGACGGGGTCGTGACGTCAACGAAGCCAGCAGCCCGGGTGTAAAACTGAACTCTTTTTTTGGCCAATCTTGTGGCCCGGAAATGGACAGTCAACTACAGCAATACACACTGTACACTGATAGCGGCTAACAGAGCGTTGGCCGTCGATAAACTGATCATCGCTGGGACGCGCCGCCTTTACATCACGCATCGAAATTTTCATCCTTATCACTGGTGGTTGCGCAAGCTCTGGAAAAATCTGGACTATTCGCGTGCTGCGCTCAATGTTAACAAAATGACCTACTACAATCGCGAATCTTCTGAAACACTGCGGTGCGGTCTGCGTCGAGGGTCGCTAACCGTCCTTGCTGGCCAAACCAGAATACATCTAAATAAACATGAAGCGGGCGTGACAATATAATAGAGCAAAATGTTCTACTTTTTAAAAGCACTTTTCATACCCCGAAATAGCTTTATTTCTCCAAATTACAACAGCAAATAGGAGCTAGTGACACCGCAACTCAAGCAATATATTTTTCGGTCGATCACGATGCATTCAAAATTTCTACTTACCATGAAACAATTATGCGCTTGAGACCGTCATGACACGAAACGTTCGCACAGGGGCACCTGAGTTCCAAGGTTTGCCCTGGTAAAATAGGAACAGCGCCCAGAAGGCAGCCAGCTGCGAAGGTAAAATAACACTAATAAATACACATAGCTTGACCGCACTTGAGCCCATAGATGATGGCAAAGGAAGCAGTGCATTCTGTCAATGAATATGGCTGAATGTCGTTTCAGAGGCATATTGTTGACCACAACAACCGCACTGCGCAGATCCGTAAAATAGAGGAGGAAGCGGAGAAGTCCACTTGTAACCATGCGTGTGGTGCTACTTAAAAAAAAAACACAACTGATGCTTATGCTGTGCTCTAGGCGAAATGCCTCAGAAATCGTACCACTACTCAACAGGACGCCTACGGAATTCGCAACCGTGCGTGCAATGTTAATTTACCTTAAAAATATGTTCTGATGTTTCATGTGACTTCCCCAGAAGGTAATTTCGAGGCGCGCACCTGTATTACACACAATACTGACAACCATGGTTGTTATTTTTTGTTTACTGTGGCAGCGCTTCACCAGCTAAAAAGGAATGGCTGATACCTCCGTCATAGGAAGCGGTATAGCACGAAAATGAAACGCGTCTTCACAGAACTAGTCTATTGTTTATTTGCATTATTCTGTGAGGGCTTCTACAATGTATATTGTTGTTTGGCAGCTATAGCACCGTTTTACCCGGATGCCCCAGCGTTGGCGCCTAGTGGCACATCATCGCGACGACTAACGCTCATGATCATGATTTAGCCGTTGTGGTAGCTGAAGTTGTTAACATACCTGTAGACATCATATCGGGAGTCCTGCGCAAAGATGGCATCGGCAAGCACATAATAAACACTGGTATTGAATCTGCACTTATTCAAACCGTTGTTAATTCAGGAAAGACGTGGCACGGTGTACGCTCACGAGTAATAGCGTGACCTACGCCTGAGTTCATGCATACACTACCACACTGCGCTTCAGCTACACGGGAGTCCTAATTTCGTAGCTTGAGCCGCGAAGGCGTTTCACGTCCCTTTGGCCTCTGTCTAACTCCACGAAGGCACGACTTTCACCCGTCGGCATCCTTGCATTTCTGCGGCGCTTATTGCTGCACTTTTTTTAGTCGGGGTTATCACACTCGAAGCAGCAGGCGGCGGAGAAATAACATTCGTGCATGTAGAAGCTGCAATACTCCCACAACTTGCCGTCACCTGCTAACACGAAGCGCATACAAGCAACGTAACTTCCTGTCGGGCGACTCCTTGATGCTAGGTCGCCACCGCCCATCGCGGGCGTCGAGACGCTCTAACTGCGTCGTCGCCAAATCGCTCCCAAACGCCTCTCGTTACTGTCAGACGCAGTACTTGATTTCATCGCTCACAGACGGCAGAAACGCCCCGCCCCACCGTGCCCCACCAGCTGAGAGCTTCATGCGAGAGAGAATGGGTGAAATATATAATGAATGTTTGTGGAACCTCGTCCATGTGCGGAAACTATAAAACATTGCTTCATCAGCTGTAAAGACGCTATACTCTTTTGGGACGTTCTACAAAGGGCTTCTAAAACAACTCGATTTAAATTCGTATAGCATACGTTATCTCATGCCACCGAAAAGCCATTCTATGCCTGTTGACATGCTATTACTAGTGGGTATGCACAGTTTATGGAAAACTCGCATGTTAGACAGGCATGCGGAACCCATGGTATCATCGCGGTTGCATTTCATTCAAGTGGTTCTTCAGCTAAACGACTTTTATCAACAATTAGAGTTTCAACCGGACTGGTATCCATTCTTCATGAAATGTATAGCTTTATTACCATTTTAGGACTTCTGTGTAGTGCTTGTACGCTGGTAGAGGGTGCCTTGAGTTTTTCGTTCGCTATGTATGCTAATTACACACATTTGTAATAAATACCATGAAAGGAAGAAAAGTCAGTGGGGTAGTTAATAGAGCACCGGGAAGCTATCGTCGCGGATCGAGAGTTACTGTGTTCGATTACCGGCGGTGGATATTTTTCTTCTATTTTTTTTTCTTGAGTATCCGCTAGTGTCCGTTTTATTAACGTCATATCCGTGACGGAAATACGAGAGTGAAGTCTTGGTGCACCAGGGCATAAAACACTTTCGCATTAAGATGCCATGAGTCTCGTCGTGTCCTGAAAGCCGCACGTTGTTTTCGCTGCTGTTGGTATACTGCGAATACTTTGTTTTGCTTTGCAGAATTTGGCCCATGAAATACTTGTACTTTCATACTTATGTATACTACACTTTTTTCATTCACGACCACACGACAGCGCCAACGTTCATCATCTCGGCTTTTCAATTATGCATCCTTCTTAGCATGAAGCCAAGAAATAAGTTTAAATAGAACTTTCGTCTACAGCGAAGAGGCATAACGCTGTATAAAATTGAGCTGCCATTGTGGGTCAGTTTGCTGTCGCATGAGATAATAATTTTTCGTATTACTGACCTCCCCTATTGCCGATGTCGGTAGTGTTCATTCCATAGATTTTTCTGCCTTGAACAGTGCACTAACATTCTTATTCATAGAAAAAAAACGTGGTGTGGTGGTTCAGCGGTGGCGGATATTGTACCAGGTATTAACGCGCATATGCTACCCCACGCAATTACTTTCGTAGTGGTAAGTACAAATGATGTCGAATCATATAAATGAGGGGGCGATCGCAGTGAACGGTAACGACAAATGGGAACGGGGGTGAAACAGTCGCGAATGGGGCAAATAATGAGAAAGGTTCGCTACCGCAATCTAGTCACTGAAAAAAAGCATGGTTATTTCTTCCGTCATAGAAATCGGTATAACGAGAAAGTGAAGCGTGTACTCGCAGTAGTAGTGTAATACTTATTGTACATTGATATATGAGAGCTGGCGCAATGTATATTGATGTTTCGCACATACAGCACCGCACGCGCATCCTGTCTCCCCTGTATAGCCGTGATTTTTCACACGGCGATTGGCAAACGCGGTGTGACAGCCATGCGAGCGTCCGAGAACTATCTCTAAATAAGGATGGATGCTGTGAGGGAGGCTAGGGCTAGAGCCGGCACCTCGCGGTGTGTTAGAGCATCGGCGAAATTGCATTTATCTTTTAAGATACACGCCAAATTGTACGGCCCCAGTATTGTGCAGTAGCGACACCGCGTGGCCGGAGCTAACGCGGAGGCCACGCATTACTTCACTCTACCGTTTCCCGACGGCAACAGGAAACGATAAAAGGCGCGTCCGTGGAATCTCCTTAAGGTGTTCGACGTTTGAGCAGGGGACTAAGGGGCCGCCAGTTATTGTAGTGGTCCGAGAGGTGTTGGGTTCGACACCCGCCAGCGGAAGTTTTTCCTTTAGTACTTTTCTTGCTTTGCCATCTGATGGCGTGCATTTGGCTGACGTATTTCCGTGACGGAGACAAGTCTTGGTGGACCACGGCATAAAAGGCTTTCCCGTTAAATAGTGATAGCGCTTGACTCAAGCCATAAAAATTCGTCGTGGCTTTTATTGTTCCGTCAATTAAAGGAATGGGCTCTGTGTTGTGGCTTATGGCAGTTCCCAAAGCGAACACTGCTTACGATGTCGTACGTTACAGGTTAAGCGATCCGTCTGTCTGGCAGTGGAGAGAAAGCATCAAAATTCCGCAAAAGTGCTCGAGCAACCGGGTATACCTGATGTTCTCAGAATTCCTCTATCCACTAGGAGAAGTATGCAAGCAAAAGTTATGTAGTATATAGCGGCCTAATTTAAAAATTTTCTTGGCATATCTTCCGTCGTCTGAGTTAATAGCTGGTCACGGTAGCACCCATGAAGTATCTGTATTTGTCAGACCGTAAACGCAGCCCCAAAAAGTTGAAAAACGAGAAGATTTCGCCACTGCCTCAGAGGAAACAGAGACGAGACTGATTTAAATTTTCTAAGCTAACTTCAGTCAGTTACTCAACTGTCTACGCTTCACCATGAAGTACTCCTTCTCTAGTACTCTTAAAATATCTGAACACGATAGCCGCCACCAAGGCTGTTAATTAGAACTATAAGTCCAGCACACATCGCGCACAATCTCGCTATCTATTAGGGTCTCAGTAAGTATATTCTGAGTATATTAACCATTCGCATGACGAAGAATTTAGCGTTGCCGCGCTAAAATTTGTAAACGGCAGCGATGTTTGAAAGAAAAAAGGCCTTTGAATTTTTCAGAGAACATTTGCAGGAAACCCGGAAGAGCACCATCGGAAAGACAATGGTTCCGCGTTGCCTAAACTCCCCTATATTGTGTGTTTGAATGCAATTTTATTTCATTGTACGGCTTAGACTTCATCATTTGTCGGCCACTGATTGCTCTCCATTTCATATAAAATATTTATATTTCTCAGACACTGAGAGATAGTCAAACAGGCTTTCTAAGAATTTAGCCATTGGAATTAAAGAACTATTTGCCGTGGATGATCAGGCTGAAACCTGCTTCTTCTCGTGTTGAATGTTCTGAGACAAAGAGATATTTCACCATAGTATTATTCGGTATTGAAGTATGTATGCGCAATTTTTCTAGACAATGGGTCCTCAATGTGGGTTCCGCGGAACCCATGGCTAACGTGAAGAACACCTTAGGCACGGCCGCTGGATAAAGAGCGCACGGTACGGCCTGCCGCGTCGGGCGGCTTTCTATGGGAGAGCGCGTGTTGGCCCTAGTTGCAGTTGCGGCCGCTGCGGCGCGACGGGGCGGGGAAGGGGAAACGGGTGCCGGCGGCTCCGTTGGGGCAGCAGCCGCAGCAAATTAGTTGGTGGTGGTCACAACAGCGATCTCACTCAGCTGTTCTAAGCGGTTTTTTTTTCTATCTCATCTATCGCAGTCATGACATATGCATTCAGTTGAGTTCGTTCGCGTAATCTGGTTAAATAGCCACTTAAATTTCCGTGTACGTGCCGAGCTCCTGGCATTTTTTTTTTCCAGGACTAACTTTTTGCTGTGTGTCTGAAAGAATATTTCACAATGCGCGTAGCAACATTATATGGCGCTCAATGTGTCAAAAAGTGGTTGTTATATATATGTGCGTGTAATAAATGCATCGTTTGTTATTTTAACGTATTGATTTCCGTGACATTTCTTCAGCACCTTTCTGAAAATGCTTGACAAGTATTTATTTGAAACATCTGACAATACACGTTCATGTTCTTTATACACAGGAAGTGCATGTAAAAACATACGTTGAATCTTTTTCATGATGTCTGATACACGATACCGGGCCGAAAATTAATTCAGCTTCGGATGCTTGATACTAGCGGATTTTACAAATAAAGTGACGCACTCCTCGTAACTTTGTTGAAAAGGATGCGAAATTATATATTCATTAGAAGTGGCTTGCAAATATTCTTGACAGTTCTTAACAGGGCAATGTCAGCAAATTGATGTATATATAAGGCCGATCACTGGAGTGACTAATATCTCGAAGAATCAAGCTACAACTGAAGTTTTCTTTAACTCAAGAGACAAAACCACGAAATGGCGGGGATCAACTGAAGCTATATATATATATCTCTTCATGCGTGACAATCGCTTACCCGGTTTTTTTCGAGGCGGCCGGGTCAAATGACAACGTTTTTATGTTTACACAAGTATACTATAGTAGCACGCAAAACCACGGCTGCTGTAGGACAGTACCTTTATTGGAGCGAGCACGGGTGCCTTTGTAGAAAATATATATAGAAAAAATAAATAGTAATAGATGACAGAACCACATGACTGAGACTGCCAGAAGACAATCACGTTGGTGTGCAACGAAGATTCGCCAGTGTCTGTACAGCGGCTAACGTCAAAGGAGCAAAACGTAAGGTTTTATGGTCTGCACAGACTGGAAGTAGACAAGGGAAGCCGATTTGGGCTCACAAGCTGGAGGCATAACAAGAGAATAATAAAAAATAAGAAAACAGAGACGAGTATAAGAACCGTACCCCCCCCCCCCCCCCTTTTTTTTTTTGTTTACCGTATAGCGGTCACAAGTGACCCACCTTAACTTTGTCCCTGTGAGTCGCTCGCAATGTGTGTGTTGGCTGCCAAGTATTAACGCGATAGCGTTAGAGAGCTCGTGTCGCAGAAATTCCGCCGTCGGCGTCGGCACCGTTGGTTGTGAGCGAAAAATCGTCCGTGACCGAAAAATCGAGAAAGAAGCAAATAAAATAAAGAATAAAATCTTTGGTCCCATTGAGGATCGAACCCGGGCCGTTCGCGTGGCAAGCAGGTGTCCAACCACAAAGCCACGATGTTACTTGCAGCTACTTCGGAAAAAAAACACTACATAAATGCCATGTAGTGGAAGGAGTCTCCTAACGCATTTTGTTCGGCAGGTGTCACGACGCAAACGAGCCCATTCGGCGATTTGTAGGCCGATTTGGGAGGCCATCAAACTACGTCGAAAAAGGCCGGGATAGTGCAGCCATCACCGCTAAAAACACACACGAATTTTCAAACAAAAACGGACAACCATGTCCATCTAGCGGAAAACATATCAAGCTTCCGCAGACGTTGAAGCAAACAGCAAACTCTAGATAATGTGCTGCCATCTGTGAGGCATTGTGAGACTCTTCATGGCCTCCGAGATGGCGAGCGCACGGCGTTTATCTTGGAGGCCATGCGATACTTGCTTTAGATCAAAAACTTATACCATTCGCACGCGCGCGCGCGCGTGTGTGTAACAATACACATTAATAAGTATGCACTTAGTGGTTGAAGTGCGCACTAGGGGCCGGATTTCGCTATCGCGTTCAACTGTTAAAGGCGAAGCTTAAGGGTCCCCTAATTTTTTGTTTGAAATGAAATTTTGTCGTCGCCCACCAGCCGCTTTTCTGCACTTTTTTTTTGTCTCCGCATGTTTTGCTGAGGTAAGTTTGAGTCTGTGCCCCGTACCGCTAGTGACCACAGACAACCCAACTGTCTGAATAAAAGGGATACACGTGCTTTTCACGGAAACCAACATAGGTACCACATGGCATCGCGGGGCAACGCACGCCGCCTCAACGCGACACCGTTCGTAAACAACCGGAACCGATGACAAAGGTGCCGCGGGCTGAAAGGTACTTGGGAACTAAAAAAAAAAAGACGAGAGATAAGGGAAAACGGGAAGGTGGTGTCACGGCCGCTGGATTTCAACAACGTTTGCAACAAGCCGCCGTTGGCAGCTAGCACGGATGAGCCCTGAATTCATAATAAATAAAATAACTTCTCACATTATGTCCAGATTTTATGTTCACTGTTGAATTCATTACACGATCATGAAAACGGCGTAACGTGAAGAGACAGAAATACTGAAAAGCGCAGGAATGCAAGCAGTTGTGTTCGTGTGTTTTTCAGCCTTTTCATCACTCTTTCCGTCTGACCGTTTTCATATTAATTAATCCGTAACAGCTCGCCCAATTGTCAGTATTGAATATGTAGTCACTGAAATTTCAAAGTGACTCGAATCTCCTTCTATGAGATGGTCGCACATATGATAAACAATATTTCATGGCAGTTGCATGCAATACCGTACCGTATGTGTACTATAAACATGCTTAGAGGAAGGAAAAAGTTTATCTTATTTTGTGTAAAATAAACAGCGGCCGCTGCAGTTTCTGAGATCACTTTTTGAAATGAAATGATTAAATCTGAAGCAACATTCTCAGAGCCAAAGTAAAGAATTTTTATGCATTAGGAAAGGTGCAGCGCCTCCAGGTTGGTTAGTTGTGGTCTTCTAGGATACCAGAAAAATATGCACATGCGATTATTTCCGCAAAAAGCGATCGGTGCGCGAAGATGCATTTTTGGCAAGGCAAGAACAAAATTCCCAAGCGCTGCAAGAATGTACAAGAAATATCAGTAATTAACTGATGTGTACACGCTAGATAAATTTTAGAAGAAGATTTCGGGCGTCACATGAAGACGCACGCGCTCAAGCATAACTGCCGCAAGCGCGCCGCGCATGTGATCCCGCGGGCGTCCGCGAAACCCGTCCCCGCCCGGTGGCGGGGACGGGTTTCGGAGGCCCGTCACGCAGGTGACGGGCCTCCGAAACTAGGCCCGTCACGCAGGTTTCGGAGCACGCGGCAGGCCGTACCCGTGCGCTTTTTATCCAGCGGCCGTGCCTTAGAGATCCGCGAGCGGCCAGAACGAACGCAACCCGCTCCCGTTTTACGCCCGTTAGCAAATAATTTACTTATTTAGACAAGGAAATTTCCATTGCATTTTGTATGTAACGAAGCCATCGCACGCCGCATCCGTTCATAGGGTTTCTGCGGGTTGCGAGAGATCCACGTGGTAGCACTAAATACTCGTCTAGTGCTTGCCATGGAACTTGCATGATTTGAGGTCCCCTGCTGACAGAACGCGCGGAGCGCTGGTAATTCATGCTCGTGGCCGTTCAAACCCGTTCAAGCGACATTAACGGGCACCTTGGTGGCTCAAGGTGAGTCGTGGCTCAAGGTGAGTCGGCGTTCCTGTGGCACAGTTTTCATACATGGTGATTTGGCACTGGGCTGTATCGGTTTTGTAATCAAAACGCGCGACGAGCGCTTTCATGCGCGTAAGAGGCGTCGCTTCGCCCCAGATGTGGGCTTCACGGGCGTATAAGCTTAGCTTCACGGCCGGTGTATCGGTCGACAGCCATTTCGATGTGCGACTGGCATGCCTCCTTTTTTTTGCTTTGCAAAAATGAAACTGACCTCTTACTCCGGCACTTCGTTTGCGGGAACACATTACTTATGCTGCGCTGTGCCTGAAGCACAGCGCAGCGTAAGCAATGTGTTCGGCGGGGGGGGGGGGAGGGGGGGGGGGGATTGCAACACTATGCATTGTCGGGAGTTCTGCATCAACGGTGACGGCGTTCGTTATTAAAGAAAAGAGAACAGGCCAACGCGAGGAGTTGTGATACCGTGGTTGCGTGCGTATCACCTCCACCTCGCTTCCGATTGTCTTCATGCTCAAGAAAAAGTTTGAGGTTCTGCAGCACTCTGCAAAAGCAGCCGGGGTTCCCCAAGTCCAGAAAGCTCGAGAACCCCAGCTCTCGATAAACGACCATGCCGCTAAGAACCTCGCCGGTAAGGTAGATGTATTCTCGGATATAACTGTCCGAGTCGGAACGACACCAAAACGACATAATCTGAAAACGGTGTAAACGAAGGTCGGTGCATTACTGAGCCCTAAAATGCCTCGTTTCAGCCTGGGACAACTCTACGTGAAAAGTTGCAAAATGGCTAAATAGTGGATTTTAAAATAAACTTTCATCACGTAACATGTCATGCTTTGTAGGTGCAATACGGGTTGCATCAACCTTCGCAAGCGATGAAGTAAGTAGTAGCTGCCAGACCACGCCCATTGAAGCATCTAAATGAAGTCTTTCAGTTTCGCAGACGGAGACTCTCATGTTCCTCTAAAATTGCTGCGCAGATATGGTATTTTCATGTTTCAGTGCGTTATCGTTCAAAGAAACTGAACTAATTGAAGGCAGAACTGAGGCTGTCTCACTATTGCCAATCAGAAGACTCTTCTTATCGCAGCCTTTCACATTCTGCAAGCCCAATACAATAACCAGCGTTACAAGCATGAGGAGCGAGTACTTCATTGTATTCGGTGTCGGGTGCTGGGTCCACAACCTGTAGAAAAAAACACAATACGAACATGAAAACCAATGCGGCAAATGGGTTCACAAGGTCGAACACAGAGAATATTCACATTAACAGAAGTAGCGTTCCGTGCATGAAATATGCTTCACTTAAAAAAAATTAGAAACTATTTGAGCAAATATGAGGATATTTTTATTGTCAGATCATCTGCAAGTGTGTATAATGCATTTGGTGCAAAAAGAAAACAAATAACTTGTTTAAAATTGGAGTAAGCAGGAGCGGATGCACTATTCCACGTGCAGCAAATGTCACGACCTCATCTGTCAGCGGAATGTATGGCTTTATCGATCTAAAGGACCGTAGGCTATAATGCGGCTGTCTCTGCCGTGCTCATAACCTTGTATATTTGAAACTGCACGAGCCATAACCAAACCATAGTTCCTCAATAGTATTGCTCAAAAGCGCCATAGTATAGAATGACTGTGTCCATATACTTAGGAACGTAACGTCAACACATGCAACACAGCCATTTTACGTGTCGATCAGGCTTTGCCCTCTCGACTCCCACGCTTCCTGCCATGTCTAGGCGCAAGTTCGTCCATTACAGGGCCCTTCAACTATTTCGAGTTCTAACACGAAAAGCGACTTCCTTCTCGCCTTCACTACTCTTTCTAGGGGCACTATGCCTCGCCACTCATTCCTTCACTAAACACGTGGACAATGCAAGCCCCTAAGCATTTAACCTATCAAGATTTCATGCTTTTCGGCTACACGCTATTAGCTCCGCATGCGCAGTTAAAAACGAACGACACGTAGTGAAATCGCCTGTTCTCGCGTGATAGCCGTGGGAGACAACGCACGGCTGCATGCAGAAGGTATGTCACGACTGTTATTCCTGGTATATTGGTCAATCGAGAGCTAATTTCATCATGACTTCACTCCAACGGATTGCTGGCGTCATGAATTTTACTCAAAAGACGAAGACGGCACTTGAAATTACCGCGCTCGTTATTTGTGTCTTCAGAGGCTGTCAAGGAACCCTTTAATGAGTATGCTTTTTACCTTACTAGTAGGGTTCCCGAGTGTGTTTCCGTCAACACATCATAACAACATTTCTAAGCACATGTGATCTGACTCAACATACGTTTCACTCAGGCCGTCAATCAAGCGCAATGCTTATACAAAAAGAAGCTTTTTAAACGCAACTGGGAGATCAAATGTGAAGCTTAAATCACTGTTCCAGGAAGACGGAGTGCAACATAGAAAGATGACAAAGAGCATGCAGATAACAACATTTCAGCAGCCGCCCTGCAATGATTGCGCCACAAGAGCCGAGCAGGCCGCCTGTTTTCTATGAAGCTGTGTTCTACAACCTCCGAAGTTGGTTTGAAAAGCTTGAGATGGAGACGTTTTGTAAAAACCACTGCGAGCACACCTAATCTGAGCGCAAAAAGCCGGCGCTCAGGATACCAGTGATATGCGGCCCTCGAGTGTGAGGCGGTCACGTGTTTTCCAATATTTCATGCTTTCTCCATTGTGGGCGTGTCAGCTAGCGGCTGTTTAAGAGTCTGCAGTGTGATGTTTCATCGAGATCACGTTTAATTTACCTTTCAACGTTTCACTCTTACCTGGATGTGAACGCATGACCGTCGTCATTGCTTGTATTACCTGCACTGTTGCACTGCTAAGCACTTGGATGAATTTGCATTCTTCGGCATAACGGAAGAAAAACGTTCGGACAGAGTATTGCGTAAAGAAAAAAAAGACTAAAAAATGACAGATCCTACACCTTGTGGGAATCGTTTTCATGCGAATAAGTGAGCGAGTAGTTCTATGCTGCGTTTTTTTTTTCCTTAAGCCAAGCATTCCGAGCTGGATCGACGGGTTTTCTATCTATCAACGCAGAAGAGAAGTAGAGGTACAACAAAATGGCTCTTCAATATTGCTGATTTTTTTCCCGCTGTTTCTGCAGTGCATTTCCATTCATGACGGAGCACCTATCCCGGTGTGTGAGGTCAAACTTAATGGCACAGAGCAATAACGGCAATAACATCCAAGCCAGTCGTTCTCTGAATGCTGGAGAAATATTATTCATAAGAGTTTACTGCGCTTACACAAACTGGTTTAAAACTCTCATATTAGTAGACGTGCACCATGTGTTAAAAAATCTCTGTAGCATATTGTTCAGAAATGTGAGTCTGAAGGGGTATCTTTTGTAATTGCAGCAAGAATGTGCAGTCATCCTTGGCTCTGTTATATTCAATTAAGTGGGCTCTTTCTACCATACAAAATATGTGAGAAAGCTTTCAAAGTTTACTTCTTTTGGAAATGCAAAAAGATACATGCGACTTATAGGATTTACGATTAACAGAGAACACCAAATGAAAAAAAAAAAGGAACTGGACGGAACGAGACAGAACAAAAGCCTCTCAACTCAGCGTCAAAAAAATGTCACCTAATGAAAACGCCATTGCTGAAAACGAGACCGATCATACTTACCTACAGTAGCTTTCCGTACACGGAATGCTGTATGCCTAACACTGGTCTACGCTCGCTATTTATTGCTGACTGCTGGAGCGGCGTCACCCAAGAAACAAATAAAAAAAGTCAGAGCTTTATTACTTTCGCGAATTAATGAACAGTTCTACCCGAAAGAGCAGAATTGAATAGTGCCTAATTACTAGATGCCCAATTGTTAAGAAAAAATCATTGCATCTGCCTGAAATGTCGGTCACCGATGGCATAGGAAAAATGAATATGTATGGATAGTAGTCGTGCGCGATAATGGTGTGGCACTTCCTCATGACATTGCATGCGTACTTAGTACTTACGTCAGCTACAGATATGTGTAATAGGCGCTAATAGAATAATTGAAGTAAGTGCTTACCAGAAAATCGTGTCTAATAAAAGCTAATAAAAGATGGCTATCCTAGTGAGTAATACAAAAAAGCAGCTTATAATTTATAAGACGATGAGATAATGATTAGAAAGAACTTGACGGATGCGGTCGACTATGTTAGAAAAGAAACACAATAGCTTTGGGGGAAAAACTGCGTTTCTTAAGAAACATTAATTGGAAACTTACTTTATGTAAAAGATTCACAAAAAAACAATAAAAGATTGAAAAAAGAAACACAGGCGCCTGACCATTCCTATCTCTTACACACTCCCCAATTCATCCTCGTCCTTTGCATGCGTCGGAGAATCGCTGAGTCTACCACAGCAAACATACGTTGGAACACTGGCGCATGATGCTACATAAAATGCTTTACACAAAGGCTGTCCCTCTATCTTTTGTCTGCATCCATCATCTTGCTCTTTCCTGCACTCATATATGTAGCGGGAATACTGCAAGAGCAGGGCAAAGTTATTACCCTCAGCGGAGTTCTTTGTCTCGCTACAGATTCAGCAACAGAATTTACGCTCTTTTGTAATGCCAAATAAAATAGGCATTGAGCTCTCTACTGCTCAGGTGATGATCTTAGTTCCTGCTACTTCTCCACCGACGTTGCGCGAAGGTGGTTGGTCACTCCTTCCTCGGCCGGCTGAGTTCTATATAGAACGTGCATGTGGTCACCGCCGCCGCTCAGCGTTAAAACTCTACCGTGATCGCATAAGCGTCCGAGCGCAGATGCCACGGCTGTCTCACTTTAATGTGCCAGACTATAAGAAGTCTTAATGAAAACCGCGAGATAATAAAGCCAAAGAAGGTATATTAGACGTTAACTGTACTGTTTTAGGTGTATTGTGGTAATTGTGACATAGATGTGAAGAGAGTAAAAGGAACGAAAAGAGAAGTTGCCTCCAGCAGGGACCGAACCGGCAACCTTCGGATTACGCGGAAAGTTATCTTTTCGCCCACATTTCTTTATTTTATTGGAGCAGCCGTGAGCAGTGATATTTGCGCAATTTCTGTGGCACATATCCATTCATGATGAGGAAAGTTTCTTCGACACATTTGTACATGGCAAAGTTTTTTCGGCAGGCTTCAACTGCTTTTCTGTTCAAAGCAGTACATTAAACGTCCGCTATGCGTTTCTTGGCTTCATTATCTGCTGGTTTTCTTTTCAAACAAAAAAATCACGGCATATCCACGGAGTGAATGATGATGAGTGGGCGAAGCTGCGGAGGTTCATCGGTAAACCGTGAATCTTCCGTGAATTCTGCCCAGTACATCATCACCAACGTGAGATCGGGCGCATTTATATTAAAGGTTCGATGAGTTATGACGACTTGCTGCTCACTTTAATTTTACATGTACGCTGTGAATTTTCATTGTTTAGAAAACCATTGCTTTAGAAAACATCTGGCGTCTTTCGTTAAGCAGCTGGCGTCTTTTCGTTTTGCTGTAGAAACATCTGGCGTTCTTTCGTTTTGTTTTTACAAAACATCTGGTGTCTTTCGTTGGTTTTTTTTATCAATCAACGGCGTTTTGAACAAAATTTTTATTGTTTAATCACGCACAGGAGAAATCTCACCAGGCACTACCTTGGAGGTAAAGAATGGCTGCTAATGGGAATGAGAGACAGAAGAAGTCGGCTTTTAGCTAACGCTGCGAATTTTTTATTGTTCAACAACGCACAGGAAAAATCTCCCACCGGCACCACCTTGGAGGTCAAAGCGTAAGGCTGGTTACGCACTACGACTACTACGACTACGACTACGACTACGAGGGACGAACGGGTGCCGCCTTAAGGAGCTTCGCCCCTAAAAGGAACGAGACCACAAGTTGCGTTGCTTCATTCAGATTACAAGGAAAGGGTGACTGCCAGTTGGGCGTGTTGGTATAGGTTCATGATGAGCCATCACAGTAGAATTATTACTCGTTCTAGCGCTATATGACGTCACGAGCAGTGGCGTCTGCATGCCAATGCCTTTTTGTTCCCTTATATTACAGTCAGGTGTTCCCCTTGGTATTCCTGGAACTTCTGGACTCTTAGTTCGTCCGTCGCGGCACAACGGCTTGCAACAACAAACGCTGCCCCCTACTGAACGTAGCGAAACGTCTGTCTCTTTTGGTAATACTTCTTGTGATAAGGCGCAGTAAACATTTTACAATAATGATTTCACCCGGCTTTTGGAACGTTTTTACGTGTGCTCAAATCCTGTCAGATCATATGAATCTAAAACGTTTGCTCGGGTATGATGGACTAATTGCTGTCTCAGCAGAAGCCAGCACTAGGAAATGGTTGCTGCTGTTCTCGACCTATCGCTACAGGTAATAAATTTATTATGTTCTGGGGCCTTCTGTGCCAAAACCACGCAATGATATTGAGGCACGCCGTAGAGGACTCCCGGAAATTCGAGAACGTGCTAATACTTAACATGTGACTAAACTTAGGTACTCAGGCCTCTGGCCTTCACGCCTACATGGAAAATACAATCGCCACTGCCGAGATTGAAACCGTGTCTACCGGGTCAGCTATATCACTGCGGCGGCTAATATCACTTCAAGCAGCAGTACCGGAAATGCGAACTTGATGGGCGCCGCCAGACCAAGCGACCAGATATGCGTTGGACGCGTTTAGGATAAGAATTTGAGCACTCTTGGGACATGACTTTGTGGACATCGCCTGACCTATTTGCTTTAATATTACGCCTATTATTATTATCTAGGAAGTACGGTTCACATTCACATATGACAACACAAATTCGATTTTCTTTCACCAGCAATGACGCTTCATTTAGTTTGAGAGTGGGCTTCAATAGCAAGCATGTATTTTGAGAAAATAGCGCGACAATTGACTTTCCCGCGAAATAGGAAGCACGTTATCAATTACGCATTGCGTAAAGTTGCTCCGTGTGGTTTGCATCTACCGTTCGCACGTCGACATGTTGATTGTGATCATAGAATTTGAATATTGCGCACCCATATTGGGTTTATTATGTATGTGCAATCACCCAACGCACTGACATATTTTTGCGATAGCAATTATATGCACACTGACAACGCACTTTTAACTTCACCGTCAGTGTCTCCGCTATGGTCAGGTTCCGTATCAAAGCCAAATCGACAAATCAGTTGCATCACCATGGGTCGTACGTTCTATGTGGATGTGAAAACGTGCGAGCGCAAGCCATGTAGTTACATACGATTTACAACAGTGGACACACCAGCCTATAGCTGCGCCGCAACGCAGCTCCATGTCGCCCGCTAGGGGGTGATACATGACTTCCTACCTTCGAGAAGGAGGGCGTACTAGTTATCTGCAGTACAGCCTCTTCTAGTGCACTATACATCTACTTGTCTATGTGGCTGTTGACGTGGATTTCACTGGCTCGCAGTGCGGCCATAGAGTAACATACGAATTGCAAGAGTTGACACTCCGGCCCAAAAGCGCCGAAGCTGCTCAGCTTCATGCCACACGCTAGAGGGAAATACATCACTCCCTGTCACCAAGGGAATCCACGTACTAGTTATATACTGTAGTACATTTTCTAGTGCAGTATGCAGCTACTCGGGTGCTATTCTGGACGCCGTCAAATTCCACCAAGTTGTCGAATTGCGACATTTGTCCAGTCTGACTGGCACGGAGGACTGCTACGACCTCTCCGAGTGAGTTGAAATGCCGCATTACAAAATTTGACAAGATGGTGGAATTCGATAGTGTCCAGGATAGCACCCTTTGTCTATGTGGCTGTGGATGTGGCTTTCACTGGCTCGTTGTGCGGCTCTAAATCTGTCTTTATTGTCTGCGATCGGACGGTTTGATATTGTCGATCGGGCTTGGATCGGCTCCGAAAAAGTGCAGCATGGCGTCGACGCGATCTCAACATTATCACGATTAGTCTTCATGACATGTAAGGCAACGAAGTCCTGACAGCAGCAAGGCGACGCTATGAAAGATGTGCGATAGCGCGCTCGACATGCTTCGTAATCTTCGTTGGGTTCGCCTGCCAGAACGTCTATCTGCCTGGCTGCTGCTCGGTAAGCAAAGTGCTGATAAGCTGATATTTGTCCCATTATGCTGTTCAGCGCAGAAAGCTTTTCTAACACGAAAGTGTTTTATCCCGGGGTGCACCAAGACTTTAGTGACGTATTTCCGTCACGGAAGTGAAGTCGGAAAATGCGCAAAATCAGATGGCAAAGAAAATGGTTCCGTCAACAGAAGTCGAACCCACGGCTTCTCGGTCCACGACAACTGATGCCGGGCACGCTGTCCCTTGCGCCACGGTCACCTAATATGGAGGCTTTGCAAACGCGCGTTTTATGCCTCACACTTGAAGTAATGTATCAAGTGTGAGACATAAATGACGAAATGAAGTAATATATCATGACCAGTGGCTCCACGATTACATCCTGCAACGCATAGCTGCATGCGTCCGTCCCATTCGGCGCGTTTCCAATTGGAGAAATGCAATTCTGTCAATACCTTAACACAGCGCGAGGCGGCGATGTTAGCCCAAGCGTTGGTCTCACTCATAGCATTCATCCATACCAAAAATAGCTGTACGACGCGCGCCTGCCTCGCCAGCCTCTAACACGGCGTTCCCCGCTTACGCTCGCCCCGAGAAAAAAATCACAGCATATCCACGGAGTGAATGATGATGAGTGGGCGAAGCTGCGGAGGTTCATCGGTAAACCGTGAATCTTCCGTGAATTCTGCCCAGTACATCATCACCGACGTGAGATCGGGCGCGTTTCTACTAAAGGTTCGATGAGTTATGACGATTTGCAGCTCACTTTAATTTTACATGTACGCTGTGAATTTTCATTGTTTAGAAAACCATTGCTTTAGAAAACATCTGGCGTCTTTCGTTAAGCAGCTGGCGTCTTTTCGTTTTGCTTTAGAAACATCTGGCGTTCTTTCGTTTTGCTTTTACAAAACATCTGGCGTCTTTCGTTGGTTTATTTCATCAATCAACGGCGTTTTGAACAAAATTTTTATTGTTTAATCACGCACAGGAGAAATCTCACCAGGCACTACCTTGGAGGTAAAGAATGGCTGCTAATGGGAATGAGAGACAGAAGAACTCGGCTTTTAGCTAACGCTGCGAATTTTTTATTGTTCAACAACGCACAGGAAAAATCTCCCACCGGCACCACCTTGGAGGTCAAAGCGTAAAACTCGTTACGCACTACGACTACGACTACTACGACTACGACTACGAGGGACGAACGGGTGCCGCCTTAAGGAGCTTCGCCCCTAAAAGCGCCGGCGGGCTACACGTTGCGCGTTGCATTTTCCTATATTCAGACCGTGGTGTTCAGTAACTCTTTAACATGCAGCAGAATGGCAACCTTAGCTTAAGTTCTGCGTCCAATCAGAGACGCTCTTTCGGCTGTCCGACCGCTTTCTATGACTACGCTCTCACCGTTAACTGCTACAGCTACCACAAGAGTTTCTCTAATCATTGATCATGGACGTTAGTCGTCGGGATGTAGATGTACACCAAGCGTCAACCTGAGTGCATCCACCTTCAACGGTGCTAGAGCTGACAGACACCAATATATATTGTGCAGGGTCTCTTAGGTCAATGTGCAGTAAAGAACCAGCTACTTCTGTAACGAGACATTTTACTTTCATGTTATACCGATTCCTACGACAGAGGGATCAGCCATGTTTTTTTTCTGTTCTGCATTTCGCTCACGGTGTTCGTGGATTGATTCACATTGGTAAAAACCTAAATTTGGAACGCTGCGCAGCACGCTTGCGAGAAAATCCTTTCTTGGCACGAGAAAGTGACTCGTCGCCAGCGTTAGGTTTTATTTGTGCATGCAGGCCGGTACATGTAGTTAGAATTGAATGCATGGTTGTGCAGTTTTTCAAAAGTGCAGTTATGCTTAGGACCGTTACTTGTGGCACTCGCAGATTGCTTGAAGCATTTGTTATGAGCGCAATTAGAGAGGACTTGTGAACTGAGAAGAATGTTTGTTAGCTGTGGCTACAACCTATTCTTCTGAATAAACACTCATGTTTCAGTAGCGCATACATGGCATGGAAGGTTCTATTTTTTTTTTTTTGCTGCAGCAACTGCACGTGACTGCGTTTTTATGCTTATCTCAGAAAGAAGGTGTGAAGTGCGTCGGAAAAAAAATTGTGTGAAGGCGGGAGAATAGACATAGCCAACAATGTTTTTTCTCATGTCATGCCGTCGGAAGTCAAGTAGTACGACAACTGCAGCTGCGCTGCCTCTTGTATTGTATGTGTTCCTGCGCGCTTCACTGAAGTGGTTATGTTTTGATGGGTGTGTCGTATTGTCGCCTATTTGTTTATTCCTTGTGTAAAATTTTTACTCAACATATGGCAGCAATATTGCTATGTTTTGCACTGCGCAGTGCATCTTAGAGCACTGCACCGGCCCGGGCCCGGCCCGGGCCCGCTTTATGAAGCCCGAGCCCAGCCCGGGCCCGTGGTTCCAAGCGCAGGCACGGCCCGGGCCCGGGCGTACATGACCGAACCCAGCCCGAGCCCGGGCCCGGGCGTACTTGACCGTACCCAGCCCGAGCCCGGCCCGGCCCATCGTTCCAAGCCCGGGCACGGCCCGGGCCCGGGCGTTCATTACTAAACTAGTCCAGTGCGCGCTTGTTCATGACAAGCCCCGACCCGGGCCCGCTAGAGGATATTAGTTGTTGATGATGATTATTAATGATGCCGTGCGCTCCGTAGCGGGCGATCGGACGGAAAATCCGGTGTGTACATGCATCGAAATGTTGCTTTGCCCACGGTGGTAGCTCAGCGGTTAAGCTGTTTCGCTGTTAAGTCTTAGGACGCGGGTGCGATTCCCGCGGTCACGGCGGCCGCAATTTGGTGGGGGCGAAATGCAAGAACACTTATCATTAGGTGCACGTTAGAGAACTCGAGGTGGTCGAAATTGATCTGGTGCCACTACCGCGTGCCTCGTAATCATATCATAGCTTTGGCACGTAATAAAAAGGAATATGAATGAAATGTATCGTATGTGTCAATCTCGAATAAAAGACAGAAATCTTTATGCTTCCCATGGGAACAACCGTGATCTGGCCCATTGTTAGTGCTGTTAATATATATATATATATATATATATATATATATATATATATATATATATATATATATATATATATATATATATATATATATACGTGTCACTTCAGCTTGGCACAGTATACCTTAGACCATGGAATGCATAACATTTCGCTGGAAGGCCCGACTTGCGCCTTTTAATGAGCGGGTCCGAGTCCGGCCCCGCCCGCAGCCTCAAGCCCGGCCCGGGCCCGCACTTTGAAGCCCGAGCCCAGCCCCGGCCCGCCGGAAAACACTTCTGACGGCCCTGCCCGGCCCGGGCCCATGCAGTGCTCTAGTGCATCTATCGTTTTGTCGATGCTTTGATCAAACGTTGAGAAAAAGTGTGCATGTGCTTACTGAAAATATACCAATTGGAAATGAACGGTCTCGTTTTTTTGCCGAAGATATTCATGTTTATTTAAAATATCTGCCAAAACACACATTCGCATCGTGCACTTGCAGCTCTGGCAGTGCAGCTTACACGAAGCTACTCGATGCAAGGAACGTGTGAAAAAAAAAAAACATCTTAATATAGCCTCCGGGATGAGCGCTCGTACAAAAGCAATCTCTCAGGCCGCGTAATTTCTCTAACCGCTAGAAGATTCCATCCACCTGCTAGGTGGGCTGCGAACTCAACTCAGCCGCAGGGGCCTATGGAAGTGACCTCTCATATGCTCGTATACGTTTCTGTATGCGCAAGCAACGAACGCAGCTGAAGCGGAGAGGAAACACTCGGGCCATATTTCGTCGCGCAAAGTCCCATTTCGAGAGGGCCAGAAGGGTGGGGGATAGGGGGGGTTAAGAAGAGTGGCTTTGTGGCGCCGCAAGAACCCCACTCTTTTCACAGCCACGGGCACGCTTTATCTGTGCGGAGATAGGCATGCGGCTTATGCCCTTGTATGTGGTGCTCGTCACCGCTCGGTTGGAGTTCAGGTGATAGACAGCACGAAGAGGGCTTCACTCGCTGCGGCGGCCCTGTTTCCTTAGGTAGCATTTTGTTGATTTGCGCCGGCTTGGATTGTAATAGTGTCAGTCGCTGCCCTTACTTTGTGGAGCATAGTAATATGCTGCTATCGCAATTATTGCTTCACCCTTGCCGCGTAACTGTGGCATTTTTTAAGCATTTGTATCCCACCGTCCGCATGTGCGGACAAAATATATTAGAAAAGTGTGATTAAGCAAGGCAACACATTGCCATAAATATCAATTTAAAATGCTAGCATTACTTCAGTTTCGTAAACGCATGTCCATGTGATAACTGCGGTGAACAAACAGCGGCAACTGCACACAGCGCCAAAGCGCTGTTGTGAAATCGCACGTGCACGCGTATGCCTATATTTTCTTGAAAATTTCACCTTACATGACCAAGAGGGTTTGAAATATTTGGCTTACTTTGAGAAAATGTAGAGCTTATCTTCTTTTTCATTACTGCTTTTGCACTGTGAGCGGCCAAATTTCTTTTTACTTGAGCTGTCGCTGCAGCGTCCACGAATGTTGACGCCAGGCATACCGAGTTCTTTACACAAGTCAGTACTCAGCACGAAAAAGTTATTTGGCATAGGATTGCATACGCTTTTTAGAAGTTGCGTTTTGAACTTATTTCCTTTATTCTAGGCATGCACGAAGTAATGAAGAAATATATGCCATAAGTTTCGAGTTGTCTAGCGCAAGCGAATGTTCCGATTTAGATAGGTTTAACAATAAGCGCGTTCAAGCAGAGTTATTGGCAAGCAAATGTTGCTTGAACGATGCCACTGGGGATGATGAACGCGTTCAATTTAAATATAACATGAGCGCATTCATAATGATGACTAAGAAGGCTATAGATGATAACCAACGCTTTGAAACAGTGCCTTGAATGGTGAAAACGATGGTGATGTTGAAGCGTTCAACATGAAGATAAACACGTTGAAGCTTGCGATAAAAAAGCATAATCATGAACCTATTGACAGAGAAAGAGAGAGAGAGAGATTGCTTTATTTTGAAAGCAGAATGCTCAGGTAGCGTAAAGTCGCTTACATGCCATTCTGCAGGCAGAATGGAGGAGGGGAGTAAAAGGTCCTAGAAGAGTGTGGGCAGAAGGAGATGTAAAAAAACAAGAATCAAAATCATACGTTGTATTAGCTGTCCTGCGCAATGAATGTACAGTCTCAAGTGCTAATCTAAATCGTTAACGGGTATACGCCACAGAAATTGGGTGAATAACACCACTCACCACTGGTCCACTAAAAATGAATAAAAATTGGGCGACGCTTAAGCTTCGCCTTTAAGAGTTGAACGCGATAGCAATATCCTGCCCCTAGTGCGCACTTCGAACACTACGAGTGTTTAACGGAATGCGCGCAATAAAGTGTGTGCCTTATGTAATAGGTAGCATGCTTTAAACCAGGAGCAATTATGCGCGAGAACCTTTTTCGAAGCTGCGATGCACCCACTACATGTTCTTAAGGGAATACGCGCAGTAATGTGTGTGCCATATGTAATGGGTGGCTGTCTTTAAACCACCAAGTCGTTATGATATTGACGTGGTGTGACGCCCGATGGCCATGTACGCTTGTACCACGCAATATTACTGCCATATTTCATCTTCTGTGACACCTGTATACAGGACGCGTATTTTTGGGAAGCATCAAAGTTACTATCAGTGCAGCTCCAAGCAGAGTGCTCAAGGAATTTTGAAATTGATGTCTGTCCAGTAGGACGGACAACATTTGATGTTATTTATTCTATGTGTTTGTGATGTGTTTATGTCTGGAAGCAGGCAATAAAGCAAAAAAAGAAGCAGAGGCGTGGCTGTGTGGCAGAACACTTGCTTGCCACGCAGACGACCTGGGTTCGATTCTCATTCGGAGCCAACATTTTTATTATTTATTTTATTTGCAACTTTTTCGATTTTCCGGTCACGGACAAGATGATGATTTTTCGCTCACAACCAACGGTGCCGACGCCGACGGCGGTATTTCTGCGATACGAGCTCTTTAACGCTATCGCGTTAAAATCAGAAATAGAAATTAATAATGATAAAGGAGCACATAGACATATGGGCACAACAAACAGTTTCTTGTTTAAGGATCAGTGCTTGATGTGAAGACCAATAGATTCGATGTGTTTGAACAAGTGCAGTGCTCTCCTCTGTATTGATGAGTAGGGAAAGAGCCGATCAACTTTTTGAGGTTCTCTTGGCACTGTTCTCGCTCGATTTTACTTGAACGTTTCGAAGCAGAACTGTAAGCAATGAAATGCCCCATGAACTAGTATAACCATGATGACACTGATGATGAAAATTTTCGTTATGCTGAGCTTCAATGATGAAGACTAAGTATTGAAGTAGAACCTTTCAGTAGCATATGGGAGGCACTTGTTTACTTCTAGAAAGAACACTAACCTTTAAAAGCAAAGCAGTTTAGCAAATCGTTCCTCGTTCATCCCGTACGAAAAAAAAACTATCACAATCATAAACGGGTACGTGGCACAGAAATTGGTTAAATCCCACAGCTCATCACTGGTCCACTAAAAATGAAGAAGCCAAGAGTTGGCCCAACTAACGGGAATGTGCCCCAGAACTTTGCGCGGCCTATGAGAAAACTATCATCATCATAAACGTGTATGCGCAAGAGAAATTGGGCAAGTTTCACTACACTCAACTTGCACGAAAAAGTAAAAAGGCAACAGTTAGCCTGACAAATCGTGTGCGCGTTCCCATAATCGCACCACTGTCACGGGACACTTTGTGGTTATAAAACATTGTAGTTGCTTAGCTCGGCTATGCCAGCGTATGCGTAGCGTGAGCTAAGGTTCAGCTGATCATTCTTAGCTCTCCTGGTTGTCTAGGATTAGCTTGGTTACCATGCTTACTGCTGCTTCAATGACACACACACGGCATACGCAGTATGTGACTCATGTATATTTATTCTTTGCTCAATGCCATCTCTCTATTGCCAAAAAGGTGGCTCGGTGGTCAGTGTAGTATCACGCTGCCGTCTCTATGGCCCCAACGCCTGGCGCAGCGTCAGACGGCCACAGCGCAACGGAAACGCACAACTGGGCGCGCGCCGGCGCCAGTATGTCTGCCGCGGCTATCCCGTCGCTCCTCTGGAATGCGCAGATCGGCGACGCGCACGCGGCCACGTGCGGCGGCGGCGGTTCCGGTGCACCGTGTGACGTCACTGCTCCTCGCGCATCTGCTCCAGCTCGGCCAGTGTAGCTAACGCTACAAAAGCTAGAGTACAGTTAGCGCCTAACGATACGCAGCCATGGTGCACCCGAAGGTAAATGGCATACCCGAGGAAGAAGCCGCGATCCGAGAAGCTAGGCTTGCCACTGCGCGCGAACAGTAACGGCGGCGTCGATTGTATCCGGAATATCATGCCCAAGAAGCGGGACGCAACAGAATGCGGTGGCACGAAGCACTCGAATAAAGAACGCGAATACAGATACAGCCACATTTAAGCAACAATTCAACATCGCTAAGCCAAGGTCAAGCCAGGTTTAAGCAAAAGTTCCTCATTGCTAAAGCTATGTTTATGACAAGTTAAAGGAAAAATTTAACAAAAGTTCTGCCTAGATACAGCAGTAAATAATTATCAGCCCGATGTGTTTGGCTGTATATCTAGCATTGCGCGGCCTAGTGCAAGCTTTACGCTATTTTCTTTCTGGTTTTCAAGTTATTTCCTCTTTCGTATGCATTTTATCGGATATATGTAGAGAAATTGTGCAACAGAACTGTCCCCGGTGTACAAAGGGTTAATGGACAAAACTGTGACGCATTATTTTTCGAATTCGGGATTACCTGGTTTCGTGCATAGCCAGCGACAGCACGGCGTTTTTGACCCAGCATGTGACCGAACCGCCCTTCCTGCACATACGGAAGTCATTAGTGCTGAGCGAATGTCATATGATGAATTGCTCGAGGCTCATTACCGCAAAAGTTAAGTGATTAACTATGGACTGAGTTCCAGACGTCAGTGCTCACTGCGCCATATAACGACTCTCGTCAAACGAAAGGTCGCATCTCTATGAAATAAATGTTGAAAAGTAACAAAAGAACTAAAGCAGCACGTCTTTAGTGACATGTAGACAGCATGAAGGTCAACATATGTAGTTTCGTTAATAACTAGAGAATAACTTATACGAACGACAATGTTACTCAATGAGAAAATGACTGGTTGTGATTAGAAGCCTGTAACTATGTTAGAATTCAAATACCGTATTTATTCAAATCTAAGCCGATGTTTTTTTTTCGAAAAAGCTATGTGCGAAAGTGGGGAGGGTGGTCTGCATGGATTCGAGTACAATGAGTGATGTTTGTTTTTTCTGGCCTTGCGAATTTTGGGGGTCGGCTTGGAAACGGGGCCGGCCTAGATTCGAGTAAATACGGTGTATTCGACTCTGACGCTCACTTGTTCAGTTATATGTACTGTAAAGCATATTATTTATTTATTTACTTATTGATGCTTTCAAACTCGTTACAAACCATACCAAGCAAGGTATGCATATAGAACCTTTATCATAAAGCTACAACAGTGACAAGAAATTTAATCAAACGCAATATCGAGCCTTTTTAACAGGAAATGATGTAATAGGCAGGAATAGCATAATGACACAGCCAGTAAAATCAAGGATGGCAAGATGTAAGAAAAATAAAGGGCAAATATCACACAGAAAAAAAAGCAAGAAGGTAAAACAACAGCAGCAAAATAAAAAATTATAATAATCTAGTCTAATTATAATATAGCAAATTATAAAATTCGAATAGATAACAAGTGCAGGCGAAGTGTGATGAATTTCTCATTCATTCTTGAATATTGTACGAAATGTGATAAAATAAAGTGACACATGAATCAATAGTAAAGCAGGCTGGTCATGATATAAGCACGTCATTTCCTCTAGTGTAATATATAAGTATATTGACTGAGTCGGTGGCCATGGTAACCTTGAAGCCTTTAAGGCGATAGCCCAAAAGGACTGAACTGATGGTAGCTTTCATTTTGTTGCATTAAGGCGTCAGTAAATGAGACGCTGAATGCCTAAGACGTTCGGTATGGGTTGAGTGGTCCTTCAACATTAATCACAGTGTGCCGTCTTTGTTGCGTTTTTCTTATGCATAAATGCTTGAAGTCGCACACTTTCTATGGATGGATGGACGGATGCGAAACGTTATTGTAAGTCCTGAGGTGCACGACTCAACGCGCAGCGGACCGCTCCCACGTTGGGACAGTCAGGCCAAGCCCGACCGCCGCATCGTGGGCACTCTGGACAGCCCATAGTTGAGCCCCGACATCGGGGCTCTTGATAGCGGATCGCCACTTGTCTTCATTGAATTGGTCCGTGCCCCGTAACGAGCGGCAATTCCAGAGCATGTGGTCTAGGCTAGCGAATTCGTTGCAGTACCTGCAGGAGCTATTGGGATAAATGTCGGGATAAATTTTATGTAATAAAGCCGGGCTGGAATACGAACCCGTCTGCAGTAACCTGAGAGTCAACGCCTGCGCTTGATTTATTTCTTGTTAGGAAGGGGAAAGCCTCTTCTGCCGAGATAGAAGTGCTGCGTAATTTCGTTGTACGTGGTCGGATGATCTCTGTTCTCCACAACTGCGGGCCGGCGAGGGAGTTCTCCATAGTCGCGGAAAGCGAACTTTCTATGTGTAATTTCTTTTTAAAGGAATACCCTTTATTTGCATATGCAATAGTTGGCAGACAATTGCGCAAACTTAGGTCTGTTTTTGTACAGTGAATATGGACGCCTCTTTTAACGTCTGCGTGGGTGCGTCAGCTAACCTAACTCAACTAGCCCAACTAACCCAACTCTTCCTTTTGCTGAAGTTAACCTATATTATTCTAAATTGTTTCAATGTCTTTTTTTAGCTGATGCTCATTCGTCGATGCGTTCTTCAGTGAAGGAACTCGGAACTACGGTGGTATTTCCAGTAAATGTTGCTATGTGCTAGCAGCTTTTAAATGCGACGCATCCCATTGTAAACGAAATGCACTTTGACCGTTTCGACTTATATATGTATCTATCTAGCCAAGTAGAACTCAGCGCTGTTGTTGTCCTCTTGATAGCTTTGTACCTACCGGAATTAGCACAGGTGGACGTGAATGTTGGCGAACACGATTCGCAGGTCATGCCATGAATAACATGACTTCCCTTTCGCATTACGTTATGGACTCCCTTCCACCAGTTACGTGCGGCACATACACGCATATTGCGGCCCATGGTGTGCGAATATGCGCCGGACGTGATTCTGAGCCCATATCAACGCAGACTTTACAAACCTTAACCCGACAAAACGAAGGAGCCCGTACCACATAAAATGCGGTATCGGTGTTGGTGGTGCTGTCTATGGGTCCAATATCCCGATGAAAGCAACGAATAAAAATCGTGGCTCAAGGCGGAATGAAACCCAGGTATTCTGCATGAACGCAGAGCTACGCCAGTGCTACAGACAGTTTCGAAGGAATACCTTCTGCAAGCATCATATCCAGACAACGCCACTTGGGGTCGCAGTGTCGGCTACCGCTTTTATATCAATGTAACAAAGCTTGCATGTTATGTTATTTTTCATGTGGGATATATTTTGTTGTATATTGCAGGTACGCTGTTCGGCTAATCAAACAAACATGGTTCTGAATATTTTATCTTTTTTTCTCCTGCATACTGCTATTGGCGAGCCGTGGAGGTCCAACAAATCCCGCACCTATCAAAACCAAGGGAAGTAGCAGTACGTTCGAAGAATATGCCGATTTTGCGCCCCGAAGGCAAAGTGCGACGTCGTTATCGCTTCCTGTTGTGACATCATGTTTTATTATTTCTTTTTATTTTTTGCTTGCTGTTAGTTGTCCCCACGATGCCTAAATGGCGACGGTAGCAACGGACCGCTAACTTCTTGACTCCATCATGGGTTTCTATGGAAGTTTCGCCACCGGTTTTCATATAGCTTCGAATGTACTTGCTGCTATCGTCATGCGTGTGTTACTACTTTGTACAGTGGGTGTTATTTGATTTTCACGGCACACGTACGTCTAACAAAGAGTGTCATCTTTTCCAGTCTGACTGTCACCTGATTACCGTCACAACTAGGCGACATATGGAGGAGGTGCTGGTTCGTTCATTTTCCAACCATTGCACCCATTAAAGCACACCACGTGAAGGGGAAGCCGCGAAAGGTATCCGGATCATTCATCTAGCGGCAGTCAGCAAAAACTAGAGCGAGAGTACGGGTCCCTTTTCGACAACACAAAGCAGCCGAAGACTTTGGTTACAGCAGTAGCAATAATATCCGCCCCTGTGTCATGTACCCTGTTTCAATAAACCAGAGAGCCATCAACCTTTCGCGGGTCTTCAATCGATCGAAGACCCGTAAAGGTGGCTTGAAAGGTACGGCCGGTTCGCGTTTTAGCAGCTGGACCACCCAAGACAAGCTGTGACACGTTTTTTTCCCATTGGAAGGCGCCGCTAGGACATGATTCCAGAACTGAGAGGCCACTGACGATCTGTGACCTCATTTGCGCTGCATTCCTAGACACCTTGACGAGCTTCGTCCACGAGGAAAGGGCCGAAACACTAGGGAGTTTTCGAATAGCGTACGCTAAGTTAGCATTAGTGTTTGCGGCCCGCTATTTCCGTCACTTAACGGGAGCCCGCAAGCGGTTAGCGTAGGACGCATGTGCAGTTGCGCCAAACGCCAACGCAAAGCTTTGCGTACGCTACTCGGAAGCTCCCTACTACCGCAGATCCGCGTACTGCTCCCAGAAAACAACATCAGGATGCGCACCGAAGATTGTCCCGCTTGTTCCGCCATGCCAACCCCGCTATGTGAGCGAAAGAAGTTTGCAGATGTGCAGAGGAAAGCTACTGCTCTTTGCCGAACTTGTACGCAGTCCAAGCAAGACGGTCATGGTACTGCTTCAGAGGCCAGATCAATAGCAATAGTAAAAAAATTGCGAAAAAAAAACACCCACTATCTGTTCACACGCTGGGCAACCATGGACTACGCGAGACTATCAAAGCAATCGCGCCGGAGGGACAGCGAAAACTGTTACCTTCATCGCGGACTAGAATGTATTTGGTTGCTGGCTTCTTACACCAGGAAATTCAGCGATCACAAGGAGTATAACAACCAGCGCCGTGATGAGCGACGCTGCGCAGTTGCCGCACTGCTAACCCTCCACGTCCACCTGAAGGCGCCACCCCACTGCACTTGTGCGGCCAGACGCTGCCGCCACCACTGACGCCATATCGACCACCTGTATCGATATGGCGCTATGTTCCGAGGCTAAATAACGTTTGGATCACCTTTGACTATCGCCCCCTTTTCTACAACTGCGGGAAAGCCGGCCACACCACCGCTGCCCTTACCGTGAGATGAGACTTGAGACTGCCTGAGACTGCCTGGCTTTATCGCAACGGGCCGTGTGTATGGCCACGAGAAATCGACTCGCAGAATCGGTGTGAACACCGCGATGGTTGTCGTGTTCGATGTCGCCCGGCTACCAGGTCTCACCGCAACGCCGGCAGCAGATATTCCTATCAAGGGCCGACGCGTTAGCTCATATCCCGAAAATAAACGCAGCATCGGAAGGAGGAGCTGTTCTCTTCGTCTTAATAACCAATTACTTGCGCCACCGTCGACAATAATGCGACGATTTCTTTGAAACGAACTTACAGCCAAACGGAGCCCTGAAGAGAAAACTTGGCAGCAGGAAGATGACCTCGCGGCGGCACGCACCAGCAGCGGGATAAGCTGACGCAGCGGTTATCCTACGCTGCATCCTAAGCGCAATCGAGAAAACAAGCTACGCATATCGGCTCGCTTAACGACGGCCACGACGTCACCGCTGCAGTCGACACTGGAGCGGACTACTCTGTCATCAGTGGACTGTGGGCCGCACAAGTCGAAAAAAGCCCAAACAGCCTAGGAAGGTCTAGAAATCGCACCAGCAGGAGGTCACGTAGTAATGACGGCTAGAATCTGGTAGGAAAATGCACCATTATAATCGTACCGGACATATTCCACGAGCTTCATAATCATGAAGTAGTTATCAAGGTCTTCAAAATTGGCTAGCGCGAAAATCGACACGGACTAAGAAGGAACACTGATGTACAGGACAGGCGCTACTCGCAACTAAGCTTTATTCAGAAACGTCTTCCTACATATATACACAGCCGAGTGGCGCGCGCAGGCGCAATGCACATGACGGTCGACATGGTAATCAGGACCGGGATACCAAAACATATTCGCATTATAACCAAGTGTCTAAGAACAGTCTTTCCTTACTGCGCAGAACAACAGAAGTGTCACTGATACATTCACGGTCTTTCTTTTTAATGTGATAAGCTTCCATTAGTTCTCTCGCCAGCGCATTCCCACTTCTGCCCAGAATTCGAATGCTAGACAGCACTGGCTCACAGGCACAGGTCCTACAATGCGTAGGCAGATGAAAAGTCAAATTATTCTTAACAGAGCGCTCGTGTTCCCGTGCTCGATCGTTGACGCAACGACCAGTTTGTCCAATATACACCTTGCCACAAGTGAGTGGGATTTCGTACACGACGCCTACGGCGCATGTGACGTAGGGCCGGACGTGCTTTTTTCCGCACGTCGGTTTTTTTAAGTGGTCCCGAAATGCGTGGGCATAGCCCTGTCAGTTTATGCGGCGCTGTAAAAACTATAGGTACGTTGTACCTATTTGCCACATTTTTTAAATTGTGTGCCACTTTGTGCACATACGGCACCACTTCCGGCCTTTTTTCTGCACGAGCAGAGCCAGGCCTCTTCTTCCCCTTCAGTTTCTGAAGGAGGGTTTCGGACACAGCAGTCAAGTTCGAGCAGGGGAACCCAGCCGCCTGTAGGCGCTCAATCTGGCTGTTAAAACTATCCTGAGCCAAGTGAACGCAGGACTTTGCTAGCACCGATTCAAGGCATTGTGAGGCAATAGCTCGTTTTACAACCTTACTATGAGGAGAATCAAAGGGTAAAAGCTCTTTTTGGGCTCGCGGAGAGTACTTCCAGCAAATATGCTGCCCCCTTAAAAGCATATTAAGATCTAAAAATTGCAAGGTGTCATTGTTAGGAAGTTCATGGGTGAAGGTTAAACCCTTTCCATGTCGTCTAAACAGGTTTAAAATATCATCAACAGCACTAGTATTCGTCTGGACAGGATTAGTGCTTAAAATCACGAGAAAGTCGTCTACATATCTAAAAATTCGTAGAACTTTCTCGCTGTCCAAAAGGTTATTCAAGACGCGGTCAATAGCAGCTAAAAAAATATTGCAGAGCAGTGGGGCAACACATGAACCAATACAAATTCCCTTTCGCTGGATGAACGTCTCGCTGTCAGAAGCAACATAAGTTGAGGATAGGTAGTACTCTAGTAAGGTCATAAAATTATCGACCGAGATACCGGTAGAATTCTGGAAAGCGACATCTCCGTTCTTTTTTATACAACAGCGTACGGAAGGTAACAGGGCATCGTGGGAAACGGTGTAGAACAAGTCCTCTACATCTATCGAAAAGGCAGACTTGCAGGAATCAAGAGATGCTAGAAACGTTGTCACTTCTTTAGAATTTTTAACAATAAATGGATCATCAATAACTAGAGTGTTTAAGTTTTTTAACAAAAACTGACCTTCAAGAGATTCAAGAAGTTAGCGGCTCAAACTACGGAGTTCCAGTGGCAGGCTCTCGTTCTCCGTTTACCGAAAGGACCTGGGCGCGTGCCACCAAAACCTGGTAACCTCACTGTTCTCGGGGATGTTCAGCTACCACAAGGCGTCTCCACGACCTTCAAAAAAGGTCCCAAGTTTAGCCTTCAGCCAGGTTTGCGTGCGCACGAACTTCTTGCGCTCAACAGGCGTGTGGCTGGCAAGGCAGGGAATGACGACAAGGAGAGGTGCCTTTTGGACGGCGTGGACAGCCTATTGAAGACTGTGAAGCGCTCCCACCTGAAATCCAACGGAAAAATGAGTGATGTGGTCAAATTCTGCAAGGACAATGAACTTCGTCTTCTACAAGCAGATAAGGACAGTGGTTTTGTGGTATTGCCTTCAACGACGTTTCGTCAAAAAGCCACTGAAGCTTTGACCAAGAACTTCGCTCCTGCAAAAGTAAACCTGAGCAAGGTAAAAACAAAAGCCGTTTCTTTGTGTAAAGAGATGCAACTTTCAGGGTTGTGTAAGGCTATTATGGACAGTAAGCTTTTGTCATTGTCCGTATTCTTCAGTGTTAAAACGCATAAGGTCGACATGCCTTTTAAAAGTATAGTTACTGAGCAGAATACTTGGCAGCAGCAGCTAAGTCATTTTTTGTTAAAAAACTTAAGCACTCTAGTTATTGATGATCCATTTATTGTTAAAAATTCTAAAGAAGTGACAACGTTTCTGGCATCTCTTGATTCCTGCAAGTATGCCTTTTCGATAGATGTAGAGGACTTGTTCTACACCGTTTCCCACGATGCCCTGTTACCTGCCGTACGCTGTTGTATAGAAAAGAACGGAGATGTCGCTTTCCAGAATTCTACCGGTATCTCGGTCGATAATTTTATGACCTTACTAGAGTACTACCTATCCTCAACTTATGTTGCTTCTGACAGCGAGACGTTCATCCAGCGAAAGGGAATTTGTATTGGTTCATGTGTTGCCCCAGTGCTCTGCAATATTTTTTTAGCTGCTATTGACCGCGTCTTGAATAACCTTTTGGACAGCGAGAAAGGTCTACGAATTTTTAGATATGTAGACGACTTTCTCGTGATTTTAAGCACTAATCCTTTCCAGACGAATACTAGTGCTGTTGATGATATTTTAAACCTGTTTAGACGACATGGAAAGGGTTTAACCTTCACCCATGAACTTCCTAACAATGACACCTTGCAATTTTTAGATCTTAATATGCTTTTAAGGGGGCAGCATATTTGCTGGAAGTACTCTCCGCGAGCCCAAAAAGAGCTTTTACCCTTTGATTCTGCTCATAGTAAGGTTGTAAAACGAGCTATTGCCTCACAATGCCTTGAATCGGTGCTGGCAAAGTCCTGCGTTCACTTGGCTCAGGATAGTTTTAACAGCCAGATTGAGCGCCTACAGGCGGCTGGGTTCCCCTGCTCGAACTTGACTGCTGTGTCCGAAACCCTCCTTCAGAAACTGAAGGGGAAGAGGAGGCCTGGCTCTGCTCGTGCACAAAAAAGGCCGGAAGTGGTGCCGTATGTGCACAAAGTGGCACACAATTTAAAAAATGTGGCAAATAGGTACAACGTACCTATAGTTTTTACAGCGCCGCATAAACTGGCAGGGCTATGCCCACGCATTTCGGGACCACTTAAAAAAACCGACGTGCGGAAAAAGCCCGTCCGGCCCTACGTCACATGCGCCGTAGGCGTCGTGTACGAAATCCCACTCACTTGTGGCAAGGTGTATATCGGACAAACTGGTCGTTGCGTCAACGATCGAGCACGGGAACACGAGCGCTCTGTTAAGAATAATTTGACTTTTCATCTGCCTACGCATTGTAGGACCTGTGCCTGTGAGCCAGTGCTGTCTAGCATTCGAATTCTGGGCAGAAGTGGGAATGCGCTGGCGAGAGAACTAATGGAAGCTTATCACATTAAAAAGAAAGACCGTGAATGTATCAGTGACACTTCTGTTGTTCTGCGCAGTAAGGAAAGACTGTTCTTAGACACTTGGTTATAATGCGAATATGTTTTGGTATCCCGGTCCTGATTACCATGTCGACCGTCATGTGCATTGCGCCTGCGCGCGCCACTCGGCTGTGTATATATGTAGGAAGACGTTTCTGAATAAAGCTTAGTTGCGAGTAGCGCCTGTCCTGTACATCAGTGTTCCTTCTTAGTCCGTGTCGATTTTCGCGCTAGCCAATTTTGAAGATTATGAACCAACTAGCCCAACAACGTATACTCTTAGTTATCAAGGGATTTCATACTCGCATGGATATCAGCTGCAACCGCACAGTCATCGACCTGAGACCCCAATAGATAAAGATATCCTGTAAAATACACTACCACAGCACGCGACGCCATTACACCTCTCAATATAGGTGCCCGAAACCCAACTCACTATCGTGTCTCACAAAAGCGTCATCATTTCCATGGGCAATGAGAAATGCTCCGACATAGAAAGTGTCATCAACGGCGACCAGCAGCTGTTGGTCAACCATGTGATATGCATCTTAAAGGGGCCCTGCAACACTTTTTGAGCAGGGTCAAAAAGCGCTGCCAATCGGTAGTCTGGGCTTCCGAGGACACGCGAGCCAAATATTATAGCGAAGCGAGCGGCTTGGAATTTACAATAAACTCTCAAAGTCAGCTGAAAATCGCTCCCTTTTCTCTCGACAAATGATGTATTAGTCCGCAATATATGACGCGATTGTCGGCAGTTCCACCATTGGCTGATGTTATAATCACGATAACACCCTCATTAATACCTTAGTTGTTAATTTTGAGTTCAATAAGTAGATAATATGTATGTTTATATTGTGTTATGCAGGTAAAACACCGAACAAACATTAATATTAGCACTTCCGGTCTCACCGACAGCTCGTCTGCTCGTAGTTGCGTGGTTGCGCTTTCTTCACCATGCGCAGTGCCGAAATCGTGAATGCTTCTGCGCTTTTGACCATCGCCGGTTGCCGTTGAAAGTGGCAGCCGTTCGAGTGTTGCCTCGTCAGCTGGAAACTGCATCGTCGGCACGTTCTCACGACCGATCGAGGCAGCGGTGCAGCATTGCTCCGATAACAATGCCGGCGTCGGCTAGCTTAGGATACCTGTGTTCGCTGTATGGCGAGAGTCCCGTTCGCTGTCTGTTCAGTATGTCATCGAGCCGTACCTCGGCGTATCCTCCCCGTAGTCTCAGGTTCCCGAGAAACCGCGACACTGCAACCAAGCAGACTCCCATTTTCACGGTAGCTGCAGGCAGCCGGGGGATGGGTCCGCGCCGGCCCGATGCCCCACGATCCTTTCTTCTATTCTTTAGTTCTTTGTTCTCAGCCCGCACTCGCTGTGCGCCCGCATTCGAAGAGCAAACAGCATCGAAGTACCGCCACCGGGAGTAGGGTGCACGCAGCTTTGCCGTGTTGAATACGATTCAAGCGCGAGCAGTGCGACGAGGCGGTGTATCGGAGTGTGGGTCGAAACTCATCTCAGCTGTCATTCGTTCCAAACGCGCACGCAGGCTTCCGTCCATGGTTGACAGAGCGATGAAAACACTACGGCAGTTCGAGGTGCACACCCAACATTACCAAACCGACTCGCAGTTTTCAAGCAAGCGCGATACACGGTGCGATGGGCTCCGCTCGACGACGACCGCGCAAGCCGACCGGAAGTGGCGCCACAGAGCACGTGGTTGCGCCCAGACACCAGAGAGAAAACAATGAAGAAAAAAATGCCGCCGGCGCTGACGTAACTCTTCGGCGCCTCCTCGCACCTCCGCCCTCCCTCCCTTCACGCCCCGCGCAGCTTTCCGCGCGCTCGCGGCGTTGAGTTGAGGGAGAAAGCTGCGGAACGTGATCTCTATAATTTGGTATTGCCACTTAGACTTGACGTATTCGAAAACTTTTTGCGGCATATGACTGGTAAAGAGTCATACGTCAGTAATGAGACTATTCCAATATAACTGAGAAACGTGTTTCGGGGCCCTTTTAAGTTCCCTTGCCGAGCTGCGTGGAGGGAAAGCATCGGCGATACACAAAAATTTCAGCCACGAATAAAAAACACATGAACAAGAGAACGACGGTCGCATACACAGAGAAAATTGCGGAGGCCAGCAACGTTTTCACCCTCACATGTTTTACCAACCAACTGCGACAATCAAATCTCATGAACCATATTTCGACATCAACTCGAGTTTTACCATGCGCAAGCAAGAAGAGCTCAAACAAATCGTGCGGAAATGCAAGGACTGTGTGTCGTCGTCAAGAACTCAACACTGCCCTATCGCTAGGCGTCGCAGTGTAACAGACGAACATGCTCGTCCATACCATCAGCGCCCGCACTGACTTTCTGCACGCGAACGTGAGGCGATAAAGCTACAGTCGTCGCGATGCTGCGGGATTATACGTCCGTTCAAGAGCTCGTTGGCATTTTCCGTAGTATTAGTGAAGAAGGACAGAGCGCCGTGGCTCTCCGTTTATTACCGTCGTTTGAACAATTTCGCAAAGAAGGCCGTGCACCACATTCCACGGATATACGACCCGTTGGACGGGCTTACAACGCAAGGTATTGTTCGTCGGGGGACTTAAAAACGACCTACTGACAAATTTCAGTCGACCAAAGGGATATAGAGCCAGACGACTGTTTTAGTTTTTCGGTCATGACCTGAATGGGAGTCATGTCCAGATATAATAGGTATCCCCGTTGCTCTCGCTGCGAATTCCGAAAAAGTATGTTAGGCGGCTTGGACAGCGTTATGGTTCAATAAGTTATACTGGCTTCGTGTGCACACTTACCTCCGAGGTACCTCTCCGGCGCCTTAGGTCTATACTTTAGGCAACCGGGACATCCTGGCTCTCACTGAAACCAGAAAAGTTATGTTTTGCGTATAGTGAGCTATGGTTCCTGGGCCACGTCAACAGCAGGTCCGAGTTTGCTCTAACCCGCAGTAGACAGCTGCCATCATTCACTTTCCGCAGCCCACCTACAAGAAGGCTGTGCGCCAATTTCTTTCTTAGTATGCATATCGTAGGTTGTTTGTCAACGAATTTGCCCGCTTAGCCTATCCACTAACTCTCCTTACTTAATCAGATATCCACCTCCAGTGGGAAACGATGCTCAAAGCTCTTCTAGAACTGAAGCGACTCTATTTGCAGTTGCCACGGAGTCTTTCACAGTACCCGTCACGGCGGTCTAGTGGTTATGGTACTTGACTGCTGACCCGAAGGTCGCGGGCTTGAATCCTGGTTGCTGTGGTCGACATTTTCAGAGCCTTCCTCTACGGCGTCCCTCATAAACATATCGTGATTTTTGGACGTATCCCCACAACAATTAATACTACTATTCTTGTACATCGACGAACACGCCAATACGCAAGTAAATACCCATGTATGCAGTGTAGGTTTCAGCGCTGCGCTTGTACAAACGCACGAAGACGCAGTCATCGCATACACTAGCCGGTTGCTATCAAAGGCAGAAGTGAGTCAGTTCACGAGTGAAAAAAAACTGCCTAATGTATATTTGAGCAACGTCAAAATTTCGCACCTCTCCATTTCGTTTCTTCAAAGTCTAAAGAGGTCAAAGCACCGTGTGTTTGCTAGAAGGTATATAGGGCCCATCTGGCCGCCTCGCACACTGAAGTCGCAGATTTTAAGAATTTGACGACACCGTCGGCTGCATCTTCTGATGAAACACTCCTATGCGGACAGCTTGTCCGAACCCTTTTGAACAACAGCCGCAAAGTGACCTCAACAATGGCAGTTTCTTGAGAACTATATGCGCCAACGACCTCGCCAAACAGAGCAGCATTGTGAAATGCTTGAACGAAAATGTCGATGCTCTTCCTGGCGTATTTCGCTGGGGAATTTCATCATTTTATTTGCACGGTGTCATCCTCATAAGGAAGAACTCGACAGCCCACATCAGCTATCTTATTGTCATGCCTTCAGGGTTGCGACCAGACCTTCTGCAAGCGCCGCGTGAAGACTCAACCGCTGCCCAGCTCGGGCTGTTGCGTATGTTTTTAAATATATAAGACGAGTTTATTTCCCGTGCCAGACCGCCAAGATCGCTCGCTACACAAAGACGTGCCCAGACTCTCAGTGACGGAGGAACCAAAAACTCACTCCAGTGGGATTGCTACAGCGAGTATAACCTACATGCCCACCATTCCAGGAGATAAACGGCTCATCGTAGCCACGAATTACGCTGTGCGGTAAGCCAAAAGAAAAGCCCTACCCACAGGCAGTGCGACCGAAGTGGCGAAGTTCTTCGTCGTAAGCTTGTTCCTAGGACATGGAGCGCCACAGGTCCTCTACACCGGTGTAGGAAGAACCTTTGCCGCGGGACTTACTGAAGCGATTCTACTATAAAGCCAGACAAGGCATCGGATAGCAACAGCCTACCAACCGCAGAGGAATGGTCTTACGGAACGTAAGACCATTGTGTCTGGGCCCCCAGGCACCTTCAAGCTGCATTTCGGCGCTTTTCGCGTGGGGTGACCCCCAACTTTATGTTGGAAATAAATTTTCTTTATTCTCAACTCTTGAACGGCTAAACAGGACAGTGGCCTACGTATTACCCATGTATATGTTGACGTCGACCACAAGTCACCGGACGCTAACGTCCCATACGTAACGTGTTAGTACAAACTGGCCTTTGTATGAAATAACGCAGATGCTTGTTTACGGAAGGAATCTGCGTATGACTCTTCACGGCCTGGTACTGACTGTCACCTACGAAAAAAATCTCGACGTGGCCACTTATCTGCAACGCGCCGCGTGGAAGCCTGACAGCTTGCCTGCCTGGTCAAGACACAGCTGAGGACAGGCAGTCGCCACTGCAATCTTCAAAGAAATCACATGGAAAAAGAAACGCCGGCGACCGTGTGTGAGTCAGCATGGCGATACGGTGGAGTGGACTTAGCGAAAAACTTCTGCGGTGATATTTCGGGCCTTACAAGGGACTCTGAATATATAATGAGTCTTATTACACTACGACAAGAAGCCCCACAGGTCTTCTACGCCGATACAGGAACGACCAATACCGTGGAGCTTAGTGGTGTGCCCGATGACATGACACAATCATTGCGTGTCCGCCCAATTGAAGCAGTCCACTTTGCGAGCCCTAAACCTTATTAGGACGCTGCTGAACTGCAGCATAATATTTCTCAATTGCGTTTAAGTCAAATTTCATTGGCATTTTCTGTTAGGAGCATCGGGACAATTCGTTTAAGAGTTGGGCAATGTCACGGGTGTTGCTTCTTTTGTTGGCAATACGCTCAACTAACGAAAACTTGACAATGGTTTTTGAAAGTTCTGGTAAGAATGCGCGCCCGACTTAGGCGGTCGAGTTTATTCTGGAACAGAAACTGGCACCAACGAAGGTTCCATCAGACATGTATCAAAGCCGACTAGTTTCATTCTCGATCAGATTAGCGGCGACCGACGTCCGTGGTCGTCGCTTTAATTGCTCAGCATATGTAGCTTGAACATTTTTAAAACTTTTTCTGTAAATACGTTCACCCAAGAAAGAGTTCTTTATTTGCTAGTCCGAAGCCGCCTTCTTCACCGTCACAACCAGGAGGCAATATAAGCGCGCCGAGTCCAGATAGAACGGGGAGATGTGGCGACGAGCCGATGTGCAGCGTCGGTTAGCCGTGCACTGAACGAAGGAATCCATTAATCTAGTGCGACCGCTAACGTGACTTCACGAGATTGCGCAGTCGCACATGTTTTGTCTTCTTTGAGTAATGCATCAAGATACGCCGATGACGTATAGCTGAAGAACAAGCACACGAAAGGACATTTACAGTCCTATCTGTGATTGTCAATAACTCTAATCTACTTTGTAGAATAAAAAATATATGCTTTAGTGCAATATATAGCGAAAGTGTACGTGTCTATGGTAATTTCGGCGACTTTCTACGTATCAGAACAAGTTATGTCGCCTCCAAACTACAGGCCCTCATTTGGTTCTCTCTCCTAAACAGGCCTTCACTTATACACGAAAGAACCTACTAGTAATTACCCGTGCTTTGCTAGGGTGCTTGGGAAGACATATACGTCAGTAGCGAGAATGTACCCGCTGAGGGCGGCCCATTCAAGCAGTGTGGTTAGGATGTATCTGTCGGGTACTTCGCGCGACGTCAACGCTCAAAAATTATTGGATCATAGTATCCGCTCATTATCTTCCCGGAAAAAATACAAAGTCTACTAAAAGGTATTGCGCACAAAGTGGAAAGACTCTTCGAAACAAAGGAAAGGCTTTCGAGCGAGGCATGCTAGCGTAGAACATCTGCCCACCAGCCGTTCACGAATTTCACGTCGAGCAGAAAACGCGGAATGTGATCCTACCCTGCCTGACGTAGAAGAGTAATCATTTGGGCTTTTTGGTTTACCATTTTTTCTACGAGTGTCGCGGCGAGAAGCAGGACAAGGGGCACAGAAACGATAAAGAGTAGTAAAAATTTCGTACAGCTGCGCTCTTAACAAGGAAATCAGATTGCGGCGCTCTGGTTCGTTTACGGAAGGAGCCCGATAACGACCGTTAAAGTCATGCTACAGAAAGCCAGTATTTAAGAAAAGCTCGAATGCAGCCACGTGTCTGCAACGCGCTGACGAAGCAAGGAGATTTGTATCCATCAGCAACGTGCCAAGCACATCCGCGTGCTTAAATTTACGTCCCCGTTAAAGAGGCCCACCCACATGGTCAGAATAAATCCCGAGTTCACCACTATGGCTTTCCATATAATCATGTCTTGGTTTTGGCAAGTTCAGCCACGACAGTTATTATTATTATTATTAATATTATTATTATTATTATTATTATTATTATTATTATTATTAATATTAATATTAGTAGTAGTAGTAGTAGTAGTATCAATGACCGTCCCTGATACTTTTGACGTGGCAAGTGGACTGCGAATGTGCCGATGCAATGCGGATTTGCATGGCGTGAAACCGTCGAGAATTCAATAAGAGACTTCTGCACTCATAGTTCCGGCGTTATACGATGATGCAATTACTTTGCACATTAAACAATGATGTTGTGCTGATTGACATATTGCAATCGCGGCGGCGCTCAATAGGTCCTGAACTCGTCCATGTAGTGCACCCGCCTCATTTTGCGCGCATTCAAAGCTTCGCAATAACATTGAGCTGCAAGACAGCAGGCCACCGTAGTGCCACCGTGGTAGGTGTGACGTCACGCCACGTAGTCCGCTAGTAGCGGCGTCGCAGCTTTACTCGTTCAGTCGGCAGTTGTGGTGCCCTGACTTCTTTCTAGTGTCCGTGTTTGCACGCCCTGTCTTTTTAAAATGTTCACTCATTCGTAGCCTCGCCGCTGCGGTACTACGTGACCAGGCGCAGAATTAAGGGCCCCTAAACCGCTCAGAGGTCCCAATTTCGTTGTGGCGAGCAGTTGTGCACGAGTCTGCAACAAACGCTGCTGGAGTTGTACGCGTTTGATAATCGCTACGCGACCCTTACTTGCTTCGCCCTTTTCTTCTCTACACTGCGTTCGTTGACTTTTCTCTCTATTTGTCCTAGTGCCGCTCTTCGCCGTGCGAGCGTGAAGAGCAGAGAGCACACGCGCCTGCTAGCAGACAAGCAGCGTCTGTTGCTCCGAAATCTCAAGCAATGGCAAAGTTGCCTGCTGAAAGACTGAAGCAATGGGATGCGCGATTAGCACTTTCTAGAGAAGTTTGCAAATGCTCAAGCGTGCCATCATCGACGATACTGCGCTCGCCGCCATCGTTCAGCGAGCCGTACAAAAACAATGAAAAGCAAAATCGTAGCAATCATGAAGCACTTGACGCAGGCTACGCAAAACCGTGTGAACCGTACATTTTGTCCATGATCAGTTTATTTAAGGTTGTTAAACCTAAGTGAAATTGTCGGGTTTTCGCCTTAGTGCATGTACTTGTTTTCTCCGCTTTCATGTTATTAGTAGCATGTGGGTCATGCGTATATAAGATAAGCTGTTATGAGCTCATTACACCCCATACTGTTAGCGATGTCATCCGCCGCCACCGGTGTTCGTCAATGCGATCGATAAAAAATGATCAAAAATCGGGGTTCGAGGCAAAACCGCGCCCAGGTCTTCTCTGTGGCGGTCAATAATTCTACCTGCAAGCCACGCTTGCGCTTGTAGATACTTCCAAAAAACCCCTAGAGAAGAATTGTGTCCGGCGAGTATTCACGTCAGCAGCTATGCAAATAATGCGTGACTGAAAAGCTGAATCGCAGCATACGACACATCATGCGAATTTCATAGCGAGTGTGCGGCTTCAAGCAGGACACCCATTGCAAAAGGTTGAAAAAGATGGTTGATCCCTCCGTCATAGGAATCGGAATAACACGAAAGTAAAGCGTGCCCTTACAGAAGTAACAGAATGTTTACTGTACATTGATATGAGAGAGTTTGCACAATGTATATAGATGTATGGCAGCTGTAGCACCGTTTAACGTGGATGCACCCACTTTGATGATTTGTGGTACATCGCCATCCCGACGACTAACGTCTATGTTAAATGATTAAACAAACCCTTGTGGTAGCTATAGTAGTTAACAGTGAAAGCGTAATCAGAGAACGAGAGTGCCAGAAGAGCGTCGCATATTGGACGCAGAACTTGGTCGCCATCCCGCGGCATGTTAAAGTGTGTTTGAACACCACGGCCGCACTAGAGGGAAACGCAAAGCGCGTCGCGCCGCCCCGGTAGCCCGGCCGCGATTTTTCTCGGGGCGAGCGCGTGAGTGGGAAACGCAGTGTTACAGCCATGGTGAGGCAGGCGCGCGTTGCAGAGCTATGTTTGGTGTGGATTGCGTGTTGCTATGAGCGACGCCGACGCTGACGCTGTTCCGACGCTTGGGCAAAGGTCGCCACCTCGCGGTGTGTTAAGGCATTGACAAAATTCAACTTCTATTGAAAACACGCCGAATGGGACGGACGCGTAAACGCGTTGCAGGTGCTAGTCGCGGAGGCCACAACAATGACGAATTACTTTACCTTACCACTCCCAGAGGTCAACACCACCCCGCCGACCGGGAGAGTGGTAGATATAAAAGGCGCGTTGGTGAAGCCTCCAGAGTCTGTGACCGTGGCGCAGTGGATAGCGTGCCCGGCATCTGTTGTTGCGGACCGAGCGGTCGTGGGTTCGATGCCCGTTGACGGTAGGTTTTTTTCTTTGCCATCTGATTGTGTATATTTTTTCGACGTCATTTCCGTGACGGAAATACGTCACTGAAGTCTTGGTGGACCCCGGCATAAAACACTTTCGTGTTAATATAAAGCATCATGATCATCATCATCAGCGACAGCATTGACAAGGTGCGCAGCTACGTTGGTGCGCGTGTTGGATTACACACTTCATAATGGGTACTTCGGTAGTTCGCAGAATTCTGATGAATTATCGCGTGACGGCTACCTTGCAACTAGTCTTAAAGTGGGCACCAAAGGGGAATCGAGAAGGCCGCTGCTTCTGTTGCTGAAGTGCAGAGGGCCCCGCGCAGGCCCGGAGTACTTTTTGCAAAGGGGGCAGCTCGCAACCTGTACATCTTTCTATTTCTCATGGCGGTCTGCAAAAAACGTCTATAACTCTTATTGATATGAGAGCTTGCGGAGGTCAAGCTTGAATGTACAGGAAGGTCATTGACTGTTTCCGAATGATGTGTTCAGAATGCAAGCGTGACGAGCATATGTGAGTACATTCCTGAAATTACGTCAGCACCCGCGACAACGCCGGGATATGCGGTGACGCCTGCATAAGTGTTGATGCGCTTAATCGAAAATCAGAATATCGACAACCAACTGATGTGCTTCCATTCTCACCGTACTTCATTCTTTCGTGTTTCTTTCGCACATGTTCCTCAATCAAAGATCCTAGCAATTTGTGCAGTGCTTGTCTCCGCCACAACTATGTCACGCTATGAAGAGAGAGATAAACATTTTAATTAAGCTGGAGATGTTTGCCTGGCTGTTCGCCTGACATGCTACTCCAGGTGCTGGGTGACGATTATGATATATACAGTGATAACCACATAACACATACAGTCATACAAGATTACAAAGTTTCGTTCAGGCTCGTGGCCCGCAAGAAAGTCAACAGCCCTTTCGTGGCACGTAGCGCACAGGTGATGCTTTGCCATGGGCCCAGAACATGTCGCAACTCTAAGCACGATCCCCGTTGAAGATGCAAGGCCGCCTTCAGAGACTGTGTCTCTGGCGCGTATCACTTGCATTCACAAAGAACATGATGTAGATCTTCTTGGACGTTACATTGGGCGCACATTGGTGAGTCCTACAGCTTAATCTTGCTCCTGAAGTAGTTGGTGTATGCGACGCTTAGTCTGATGCGGTGCAAGCATGTTTAATCTTGTCTGTTTAGGTCTCGCGGCATATCGAAGTTACACGATGGGTCGATCTTGTAAAGTGGTCCATACTGGTGATTAGCATCTGCCCAGAGAGATCGCTGGAGCCGCCAAGCGTAAGCAGATACGAGTGTCGCGGCATCTTTTCTCGAGAAAGGTATCTCAATGATTTCTCGCGAGGCGTCATGTCCAGCTTTGGCAGCGTCATCAGCCTGTACGTTGCCTTGTATTCCACAGTGGGCAGGTATCCACTGCAGAGCAATGCGGTGATGGAGGTCGCAGGCTTTGTTGCATAGATATTTGATGTCCATGACGAGTTGGTCCTGCGGGCGTGGAGACCTGAGAGACTGCAGCGCCGCTCTTGAGTCTGTGAAGATGACCCAAGACTCAGCTGCCTCATCTTCAATGAAATTAAAAGCAGCCCGTAGTGCAGCCAGTTCAGTCGCTGTAGATGAAGTACGGAGACTAAGAGTGGCAGAAGTGGCAGATGGAATCCAGACACCAATTGCAGACGATGTAGGTGTAACAGAGCCATCAGTGTAAATATGACAGTGAGCCCTGTAATTGTTTTCCACGTGCTGTAGGGTGAAATATGTTAGTGTTGGTCCGGGTGTACGTCTCTTGTTCTTGAACCCAGGCACAAAAGTTATTATTGACCACGTAGGAATTTTCCACGATGGCCCCGTAGGCATTTATGCGCTTTGATAATGCAGCGGGAGCAAGCTCCGCACCACAAGACCGCTGTCTGAAGCAAGCGGATGGCCCGGCACTCTGATGGCATAACGCAAGTGAACTCGAAGAAACTCCTGCTGCAGAAGCACTGCAGCTGATAGGCGTCTGCTTTCGGCAAGGGTTCCAATACTTGATGTGTTTTTTGGTAGGCCAAGGAACACTCTCAGGGCTTTCGCTTGAGCTTGAGCGCTTGAGCCATGTAAAGCAGGAAGGCTGTATCTTAGGAGACCTACACAGAGAGCCGTATACATTCGCAACAGGGCACCTACGGAGCAGCCGCCGGCGTTGCTTGATAACATGAGGAAGATGCTCGCGTATGATGCAACATTTTCCTTTAATATTCGTACCTGGGCCGTCCATGTCATTAGCCTGTCGATTGTCACTCCCAGAAACTTATGACTTGGCACATACCGAATGAAAGAATGCGCTACCTTTAACGTATAGCGCGAAACATCACGCGTCGTAAAAGCAACGCCGGCACATTTTTCTGGTGACTTCATTAGACCTAGCCCGAATAAGAATTTTTCAATTGAATTGAGAGCTTTTTGTAGTCTTGCTCGTAGGACACGTCTGTTGCGACCACTGCTCCATTTACAAATGTCATCTGCATAGAGAGATATTTCGACCGATGCAGGGATGCAGTTCTCCAGTCCAATGAGAGAGATGTTGAATAAGGTTGGACTTAGAACACAGCGCTGGGGAACTCCTCGATGCACTGTGTGCGGGGCTGTGTCACCTTCTTTTGTGGAGATGTAGACTGACCGATCAGTGAGGTAGTCCAAGATCCAACGGCACATCCGACCGCTAACTCCGTCAAACTTCAGGGCGTATAGGATGGACTCTTGAATCACATTGTCGAACGCTACCTTGATGTCGACGAATACGCCGATAGTGATGTTGCCCGTAGCTTTGTTGCGTTTTACGCTGTTAATGAGACGAATCACATTGTCGATGCTACTGCGGCCCTTTCGAAACCCTGACATTTGTGGAGGGTATGCATTCATGATCATCAGCAACCAGTACAGGCGCATCAATACCATCTTCTCCATAAGCTTTCCTACGCAACTGAGAAGATCAATGGGACGATAGGAGTGAAGGTCCGTTGGAGACTTTCCAGGCTTGAGAATAGGGATGACACGAGCGCGTTTCCAGCAAGGTTCAAGACGACCACTCTCCCAGCTGGCATTGAATATGGCAAGAAGGTGCATCTTCGCCTTGTTGCCGAAATGCGTAAACTCAGCGTAGCTAACGCAGTCAGGTCCGGGAGATAACGCCTTGTTCACCAGTGTAAATGCTCCAAGCAGTTCCATGATCGAAAAAGGTTGATCCGCCTCTGTGGTGCTCGTCAACGCTAAAACCTCTTGTGCTACACGAGGCAAAGTTGTTTGCGCCACTACTGCAGCGATCTTAGAGCAGAAGGCCTCCGGCACGTCCAACTCGCTGCTGTTACGAGATAAAGCAACTGAACGGAAGGGATGCAGTTGGGTCGGCGTGGTTTTTAGGCTGCGTACGATACCCCATATTCTTGACAGCGGCTTCCCTGGGTACACTTTAAAACAGAAGGCCCGACATTGCCCCCTCACTAGCTTATCCAGGTGACGTTGGATTTGTTTTTGCATTCGCCTGGCATCGCGAATGTCATCTGCAGACAATGTCCTACGAGCACGTCTTTCAGATCGGCGGCGAATGGCCCGGAGCCTCTCATACTCAACGTCAACCGTTGAATGAGTTCGAGGTTGTTCTAGGCATTTGGTGCTACATTGTTTTTCTTGATTGAGCACAGCCACAAACTGCTCATACGTCATTCCAGATGGGTCTGAATCTTCGATTGTAGCGTTGTATAACTCCTAGTTAGTGCAACGAACCACCCTCCGTTGCGTGTACTGCTTAGGACAGCCCAAGGAGATGTAGGTTGGCACGTGGTCACTACCATGACTTTCGATGTCAGCAAACCAGGTTGCCATGGACATGAGGTGCGCGGAGATCATGGTGACATCGACATCTAGGGCGCTGCATCGGTCATTCTTGAAGAAGGTTGGCTGCCCATCGTTAAGAAACGCCAGGTTGTTTCGACGTGCGATATCAAAAAGGCGTCTACCGCGGACTGAAGTCCTCCGACCGCCCCAGGCAGAGTGATGCGCGTTGAAGTCCTCGGTTAGTATGTGAGGTCCAGGTGTGCAATCTATTATGTCCTGCAGCCTGTCCACATCAAATGTTGCACGAGGTGGTATGTATGCCGCAATCACCGTAAATGCCAAAGTGTCCCACTTCACTGTCACTGCAGCATATTCATTAGATGCATCGGCTGATATGTGGTGAACATTGAAAGTTAAATCATTACGAACAGTCAAAACTCTGCTGGTATCCATTCCCGTCGAAGAAACTGTGATGGTGTATCCAGAAAGACGAATGCCGGTGCGCACTCGGGACTCCTAAATGGCGATCACCGGAAAGCGGTGCTTATATCCAAACTGTCTGAAGTCGGAGAGACTACAGCGGAGGCTGCAGGCATTCCATCGAAATACTGTTGCCTGTTTCCTGATGTTTTTGAAACTGGTCGGCTGAGCTGTTAACACCATTGTGCCAGAACAGGAGAGAGAAAATCAAGCAGTTGGAGCTGATGGGCAAGTCGCTAGAGACGGGAACTCATTTGTGTCGTTAATTCATGGCGGATTAGCCGGCATTTCTTTGTCAACTGTGGGCATCAGTGCTTGGCCACCACCTCGAGGTTTTTGTTTCTGGCGTACCGCATCCTTTGCCAATTGGTAGCCAACGTTGTTTTCCACCTTGTTATTGTGTATCCGCTCCTCTTTACGCAAAATGGGGCAGTGAGTTGACGTAGACTCATGTTTTTTTCCTGCAGTTAGGACACTCTGGCTCTTCATTTCCACATGCAGATCGGTCGTGGTTGCCCCCGCAGCGTGAGCATCGTGCTTGTAACCGGCAGGCACCAGCAACATGGCGAAAACGCTGACACTTGGTGCACTGTCTCGGAGCCTCAATGTACTTGTACACTCGGTAACGTGTGTAGTCCAGGATGATGTACTCAGGAGCACTTTCGGTAACAAACACAATGCCAACGTTTTCTGACGTTCCCAGTCGCCTTACAGATCTGACGGGAGCTCTTTGCAGGAGAGCAGCGAGAATGTCCGTTTGATAAAGGTCTACAGGAATTTCCTTGACGACACCTACTCCGCAGTGGCTCGGTCGTGGCTCATAAGCTTGTACAAGTACTCCAGCAATGCTTGAGATTTTCAGTACACGTTCAGAAGCGTCTGCATTACGAGTATCGACAGCCAGGAGATTCAAACGTTCATTTTGTCGTACTTGTAGTACGCCATCTGGAGCTGTCTCTTCGAAGGCTGTCTTAAGTGCTAGTGGATTGAAGCGTGTGATAACTTGCTCAGCGTTTCTTGGCTTGAATATGATGGTGAAGTTTGGCTTAGGTGCGTTTTCTGCGGGCACAGAGTTAGGTAGCATAAGCGACCTCTTCGATCCACGGCAGCGTTTGACGGGCGGTACATCAATGTGTTTTTCCGAGCTGTCGGAAGAAAGCGCGGTGGCATCCATGTATATAACAGTTGCAGAGGATTCTGACATGACAGAAAAGTCATCGTCCTGACCTACAGGCAGATTGACGTCGAAACAGGAAATGATCTCCATGGGAAGACCTTGGCCAGGTGGTAGCGAGAGCGTGGCAGAAGATGGACTATAGTTCTGACCTGTAGCCGATGGAAGCTGCAATCCAGCGCCAGAAATAGCCCCGGTGCGGGCTGCCGCCGCTTGAATCTGCTGTGCTTGGTGTGGTGTGGTACCGGGTTGAAGCACAGAGGGCCTCGTTGGGTGCGGTCTCGGGGGCGCCGCACCCTTGCTGGGATCATGCCCGAAGCTCAGAAGGTCAGTGTGCAAGAGGATGCGCAATGAGGCACATAGAATAGGAAAAACTTTACGAAGACGAGCGAAGCAGCACAGCCACTCCACCACTTCTCCTTCCTCCTCACGCTATGAAAACAACAAATGAGGTTTCCCGAAAAAGCAAATTGTTTATTTTTATCTATATCTCAGTCTAAACCATGTCTAGGGGCTGTATTCTTAGCAATGAATCAGTTTCGTGATAGCCCCTCGTAAGAAATAGGAACCCAAAAAGGTCTGACGGCACGTGGGTTAGGAACAAATTGAGGACACGTATAATCAGCCATTTCTCCTCTTGTGCTTTCGTTTCAACTTGCGAAAAATCAACACCTGTAAATAAAAAGAAATCAGTCAAAAAGTAAGCTGCAGTGTACTGTCCGTAAGCAGGAAATATTTTTCATTGCGAGCGTAACGATCATTTTCAATTATCCGCGAATATTCCTAGATTATAGCACTTGAAATGTTTCATGTCCTTTTGTTCGTGGGTGTTTATGCGCTTCGCTACAGCCTCATATATAAAATGCATAAATGGTGAATTTTAGGCATTTCATCAAAAGCTACGTAAATTTTTTCTTAGTTTTAAATGACACTTCTCTTGCCAGTAAAATCTTCGTGCGGGAGGTATTGACTAACCTAATTTCGGAATAGCATACAGTCATAACTTGGCAATTTGGAAAATAACCATGATCTCAATTATTTTAGAGTTTATCATTTTCGTATGGGACGCACACAGCAGCCTTGGCTGGCCGCTTGAAATTTTCACCTCCACCATGTAACTTGTACGTCGCAGTATATTATTTTTCTCATTCCGGTAGTTAGTCTAGCTCAAGCTATTGAAGAAACTGTGAAACAGTTTTCGAAACTTTCAGTGCTTAGGCTACAGCATCATATAGATATTCGCACACTAAAAATATAAGCGACGAACTTGTATGAAAATTAATGACAACCAACAGACAATCACACCAAGGAAAGTATAGGGGACGTTTGTTGTAAACTGGACAATATTTGTAGCAGTTGTGATATTAATTTGCAGCCTTAGAGTGGATGAAAAGACAAGTTGCTGCCGGCAGGGACCCGAACCTGTAACATTCAGGTTGCGGACTCACAAACGAATTCAGGGTTACAAACTGCTTCAGAAACTAACTAAAATTATCAGTTTTCCAATCCATCATGAAACAAGAGCATGTGTACCAGAAGCAAGACTGATATTTCTTTCCGGTTGCAGGTTGACTTTCTGAATTCACATCTTACCATGTAACTATCACTCGCTTCCGATGGTCATCACAAGTCATATTTGCGCAGGGGCAACTTAGCTGCGTGACACGGCCCGGTCGATGAGATAGTGCACTTGTTTCACATTTGCCTGTGACGGTGACAGAGCAGCAATAAGTGTAAATCGGTAAATTGAATTTACATACGATAAACCGAAAAGGCAGATGGTTATTTGAATAAATACGAGTAAGTAATTTATTACCCACATAATGTTCTGCATGTTATCTGTGACTCCCTGCGGTTACAAAAACACAGAAACAGACGAGAGACGTGACATTGCATGCGGATCAGATGAAAAGAGCGAACGCAAATCACTATTGAAGCGCCAAAAAAAAAAGGTTCAATATGAGCTACGTGGCACTAAGGAATAACGTAATAATAATTTTTTTGCGATGTGGACTTCTTAAAAGCATTATAGCTTGATGCATACGTGCTTATAAGCACATGCCTAGCGCGAGGCCTTGCTCTGTATGAATTGGAGCAGTGACTTCTGGGATATTTCGCGTTGCATTGAACAATCGAACAGGACCAGAATGTGCAGTGAAGGTTGGCTTAAAATGTGGAACGGCAGTGTCCTTATTGCAAGCATAAACATACCTGTAGTAGTTGAGGAACACTTTCACCGGGCTTTGTTAGGGGGAGTTCGCATTTCTTGTCAATGAGAAATATGGTTTAGTGGCACGTAGTTCTAAGCCGTGCGCTTCAAGCACAGATGGCAGCCGGTGTATGGTGTGGGTGCGCGAGCTGAAAACAGCCATTCCCCCCCTCCTAACCCTAACCCTACGCGAGAGGCACTGGGAGGTGTCGCTGCTTAGCCGCGCCCACCTCGGGGACCAACAAACGCTCACTGCGTGGCCAAAAGCTGTGGTAGTGTCGTATGACGCCCAGGACTGAGGATGTCACCCAGACTGCGCGGGCGTCTTTTGCTATCTTATATAACTGGTCCGTTACACTATAACCACTGCATTGCGCAAACGGCGCCCAAATGTTTGGTAACCTTCAAGATTGTTTCAGAATCACCTGATAGGCTTGAACGCGCAAGCGCAAACAGTTGACTTCATTCCAAAATTAACGCGACCACCGGCGATAATGCTCGAATGTTCGATGCCGCATATATGAATACCGACGCGACTTACCGCTGATCAGAATATTGACGGCCGGCGCTCGGTTCGCCGCTATCAATGTACAGCTTGTATTGATTTTATTATCACTTTTCGTTTCCCGGGCACGAGTTCGCCAAAATAAAGAGTTACGTCTTTAGTAGCCCGAGTGCCGTCTTCTACACCGTCACAACCACGTGACAATATTTCTTACATTTTAAAGTAGATATGATGGAAAATAATAAATAAGCTCGCATGTGAAGTATCTTACAAACGCCATCAAATCCGGAGATAACTTTGCAATCACATAATTTCCGCACGTCACGATTCAGAAAGGTAGACACAGTTGATATAAAAAAGCGAATTAAAGCCGTCTTCGGGCTGTATCCTTATCTTCACCATTGCCAACATCAATAGTGGTCTTTGTGCATGTAGTCGGATTCTGTGACGCCCAGGATAGAGTCGCCCATAGTAGCATGAGAACTGCGTACTTCATTGCTCTTGCTGTCATGCAGCTGGCACATAACCTGTGGAATGAGAAGACACATTTTCAATTCAGTCAATAATTGGAAGCTATATAAAACATGAAGCTCACTTGAATTGTTTACTATAGGGAAATGAACAAAGACTGTAGTTTTAGTTTTCAATATTGCGATTTAGATTGTGCCGGTTGGCAGCGACTGGGTTATGTCATGAGAGAAACTACTCCGGTAACATGTTCGTCCTCAAGAAAACCGAAGCTTAGCCAGGAAGATAGTACAGTCGAATTCGGCTATATGAAACTCAGGTAACTGGAATTATCTTTTGTATCGAACTATTGCCGAGCACGAGAATGCTTTAATGTCATTGCGTACGAAACTCTGCGACTACATCGAGACAAATATAGTTCGAACACTTGATATATCGGGTAGCGCAAAACGCCCAAATAGGTTGGCTTTTCTCACAATTTTTGGGCTCTTCTACACGGAAGGGGCCTCTCCCGCATGCATTTGGGAGAGCAGTCGGTGAGATTAACAAGAGCTCCGCGCAGAGCAAGTAGAAACTGCCGCTTGCCGTCACATGCTTTCCCGCATAATTAATGTCGTTACTCCGCCAGCCCTTCGTGCGTGGTCGCCTTTCGCTACTCCGTTCGTTTTGGTAACGCGGTGAGTGCATAAAAACAGAGGAACCTGCTGTTCTCGCCTTCCGTCGCCGCTGCTTGCAGCATACCAAGAGGCACGCTGAATACGATAATGAAAAAGAAGACCTACACGAGGGTCAAGGCAGACAAGACCGGTCCGGTGCCCGACGGGTACGCACAGCTGCGTATGAAGACTTTGGCGCTCTATTTATATCGAGACCGCATTTTCTCGCGCATAACACCCCCCCCCCCTTGCATATAACTGCATCCCCAACTACACGCCCCGCAATAATACAAAATGAAACGGCGAAACAAACAAGCAAACCTTCTTACTGCCGTGAGAGCGTCTTCCTTATGTTATTGCAAGCAGTGCTGTGAAGCCAGCTCGAGCATCAAAATTCGCATGGAAAATGCAAACATTTCATTACAAGTGGTATATCGAATGATCCGATATATCGAACTAAAACAATTGTTTTTAGAGTTCGGTATCTGCAGGCTCCATTGTATATCGAAGAAGCCCACTGTGTGATTGGCGCATTCCACATCGGGTAAGGCAGAAGCGGCACCCTTGACTCGTAAACATGCAATACCAAGAGCCAGGTATCTCTGAGGCATGCATATGCTAGAATCTATTTGTAGGAAACGCGTACCAACATAGAGGACTTTCGCACACACTCACTCAAAACCGATTACGACTAGTGGGAATGAGATCTCATTGTGACATGTGCATGATGGGGCTGCCTCACTAAAAATTCTTGTTCAATGAGTACTTTTACAAATACTTAACACGTCGACAACCTTAAGCTCGCCACATTCACCATTCCTCTCAGGACGCCAGCAGAAGAATGCAGGCGATGCGTTTAAAGCTGTTAGATTTACGCAAAGCTTTCCTCGAAAAGGGATAAACTCCCGTCCTATATTTCAAAATCTTCAGTTTCGGGACGAAAAAAATGTAGACGCCAGCACAAAATTTTCAGACAGAGAAACAGGAATATATGTTATTTTCTATAAATTAAGCATACTGATGGAGCAAATCACTGAGCCGGTGAACATCGACTGGACAAGCCAGGATATCAAGCGAGAAATTGTCGCCTCGTTCATAAAAGAAACGTCAATGTCGTTTGCGTCCAAGTATTGCGAAGAGTGGCATATCCGACAAAATGGGAATGTGTCCACGGGGCACGGTTAGGTGGGTCCCGCGAAAATAGACCACGCGAAAGATCCCAGGTCCTTGAAAGAGGAAGCATGTTCACTTTCTAGCCGACTAACGACGCCGCAAAATGGCGGCAGCGCAGATCCACTGGCCGTGTCACTAGAGCGTAACCACCGCGATGGGTGTAAATTGTGGCATTAGGAGAAATATTACGCATGCCGAATGGGTCCCGAAGGGAAGTATTAAGTAAATGACGCAAGCTTGAGCGCCCACAAAACTTCGGTGAATGTTGACAAGAGAAAATTATACTCAAGGTTCATGATTGAATTCTGAATGGGCATGCGAAGGTTAACGCAGTAACATTTCCTGGAACGGTTACTGCTTGCAACTGTCATGCTATTTACTCAAGGAATTCTGTAGTGCGAAAAGGGACGAATGGGGAGGTAGACATGTTTACATGGTTTTATATATCAGATTAACAGCTTGTGAGATTTACATACGGCCAATTTGAAACAGCATTTCGAAGTAGGTAATTAAACGACCAAGCATTTTTCATGCAGAGGTAAACACTAATGTTCACGTGAATCTGTATAGGTCGGCCTGTCCAATGAAACTGTTCCGAGCAAATTTGCATGAAAAATGCGTATACATTGGAAGCATTGCCATTTTTAACAGCGAAAATGTGTTAGCCTGTCGCAAAGCCTTTGGTGTGTACAAAAAAAGACAACTCTTTGGAGCCTAGCACCCGCTATTGCCACAGCTGCCGCACCTGCTCCGCGAGACCGGCACGCGCTGCTCCGCGAAATCAACACGCGCTCTCTTCGTGCTCGTCTTCATCGTCGTCGTCTTCATCTTCTGCTTCGCTGGCAAAAGACGTGCGCCGACTGCGCCGGCGCGCGATGTAATAACTCTGATGGGCGAGACAACGAGCACACAGAGAAAGAGAGAGAGACAAAAACAAAGAGAAATAGAGCTAGAGAGAGCGAGAGAGTAATACGGGGGGAGGGGGAGTTTTGGGCAAAAAGAAACCAGATTCGAACCCGCATGCCCATTATCCGAAGGTGAGCGTCTTAACCACCCGGCTATCCACGCGCGCTAGCACAGCATATCCCATAGCCTTGTATGGTATCGTATAGGAAGGGGGATAGGAAACGAATGGGAGGGTGAGAGGGGGGGGAGATACTAAAGCATAGCATAGAAAGAAAGAGAAAGAAATAGAATTGACGAAAGATAATGCAAAAGAAGAGAATGCGAGAGACTCAAAGAAAGAGGAAGAAAGAAATAGGCATCGATAGATAGAGACAGAAAGAAAGAAGCGAGAAACACAGACAGAGAGAGAAAGAAACGGAAGAACGAGAAGGAAAGATAGAAAGACCAAGCAAGAGAAAAGAAATACAGAGAGAGAGAGAGATATACAAATAGATCCAAAACAGGGATACGGAAAAAACAGAGAGAAGAGAAAAAAGGAAAGAAATAGAGGAAGAATGGAATAAAAAATTTGCAATATTAAGCCTACATAGCAACCGCCAGGACTACCTAGCTGCCCATCAGCTCTTCTGTCTCTTTAGAATTGAGGCCTCTAGTGCAAGCTATGATAATGTTTAGTGAATCGATGCTTACCATCTGTAATTTCATTTACTACGTGAAATATTTTCTATTTGCTGTGTTGTTGATACGAAAAACATTCCTGTCGCTGTGTAGTACGGGTGCTCCGCAAAATTAGAACTGCTTGCCTGCCTCTCTATTTCTCGTCTTTATATTCCCTTTCCCCGATTCCCCTATGTAGGCTAGCCAACCGGAAGCGTTTCTGGTTAACCTCCCTGACTTCTCCTTTTCTGTTTTCTTCCTTGTTGTACATCAGAACAGTGCGGAATGAATTCCTAAAACCGACGCTGTGCACGTTTTTATAGCCAGCACATGTGTTCGCTTTCTCACTAAGTGGATTCGCATTGAACGTTATGAATGCAATTTATTGCTGACATTTGTCTCCCCTCATGAACTCCATGTCTGGCCGCGGCAACTTATTAGGGAACTGAGGTGATGCTTAAGAAAGATTAAATAGCGCACAAAAGTGGAAATACACAGAAGTACGCACAGATAGAGCGCTGATGTGTGTTCCGTCTTGTTTGTGATGTTTAATATTTCGTAATTATGAAACAATTCACTTAAGCGTCCGTTTTACCGACGGTAAACCCTTTTCGCGGTAATGCTCCGGCTCCGACATTGCCGTCAGACGGGAAATTTATTTCAGAAAGGTTTGTATAATATCGGTCATTCTTGTCAGAACGCAGCCAAATACATAATGAAGGGAATTTATTGCCCTCCGGTTGGTCACACGATAGAGACAAGGCGCTTGCGTTTCAGGAGCTTGTCCATGTATCTAAACATATGACTCTTAACGCATTCCTCTTGCAATGAGGAGCCTTGGCTGGTAAATACATATGCATGTTCGTGTTTAGGGTTCTAATGTCCTTGCGACCACGGCATATATGTCCTCCCATAGTCCTTGTATAAAAAATCTTGTATGAAACCTAACAAACACGTAGCTTTTCCCTATGAGTCTTAGGACTATATAAGTGGGACAGCTGAACAGGCTACTTGCTTTTAAGGTGTTATTGCGACATTAGTGACAAGAAGGATTTTTAATTAATGAAGATACTAATGTGGGCTTTGGAAAATTTGAACTTATCATTGTACATTTATTGAAAAAAAATATGCCAACAACAGACCGGCATGAAGAATACAAGTAAAGATAACACAGTGCAAAATAATCATAGAGCCATAGCTAGAGGAGCGCCGAATCGTGAAAGAAACAACATTACTGAAGGAAAGCATCAGCATGGAAATGGAGTGTTTTCTTTTGTTTTATCAAGTGCGTGAAAAAAACAGAACACGAATCATACTCACCAAGTGCCGGTTTATGAGCATATAAAGCAGTGGGTACTTCTCTGCATTCATTATATAAGCGGCTTCATTGCATGTCATCAGTCTGCAACAACAATTTCGCATGTTAGCTCACCTCACTTTTTGATCATGACATGATATGACGTGCGAGACGTGATGCATTGCACCCTAGCTTAACACTAAAACTGGGGAAGAAATCTTTACAATTAGTGAATAAGAACTGCTGTACAAATTGGCGAAAAGGAACACTGCCTAATCATTAGAAGCCACCTTGAGAACGAAAAGCGTGCGCGGTGCATGTGTTGTTTGTCGTCGCTAGCGAAAGGTCAGAATAGATGAGAGATGGCAGACAAAGGTCGCCTTCAAATGTATAAGATTTTAATTTCGCAACATACGATCGAGGTATAAAAGCTACTTAATCCTGCTCATAGTTCATTATGATAGCAATAACAAAATGACAGGTGTCGGAGGCAAATACAATGAGTTTTTAATTGGTTATAATAAGGAAATATGGTACCGAGCGCTACATATAACAATAGAAATAAAATTTTACACTTGGAGCAAAAATGTTACCTTCTGCATATTAAGACAGTAAATTTGCTGCAAAGAATGCTATTACTGCATTTATTACTAAGGCTATTACTGTACATACAACGTTGCTGGGATATATCACAAAAACAACTTGAGAAAAAACGTAAGAGGCCATGTCAAAACGTAGTGACATAAATTAGTAAAACTGCGCCATGGGCACCAGGCAAGCTGGCGCTGTTGGGACGCTTGACGAGTTTTCATTTCACAACTGACGCGCAGGCAGCGGCACCTGTACAGCGTGCTTACGTCTACCTAGTGCTGCAAAGATTACCGCGATGCCAGGCAAAACATGCATATTGTTATGGGTATGGAAAGGTCACTCTGGAACGGGCGCCGAATTCACACCGAATGGATGAAGATGACGTTGTTGTCGCGGGGCAGAGTCTGGAGCTGCTCTTTGAGCTGCATTCCTTTGTACCGTGTGCAGTGTTAGCTCGAATAGTGCTAACCGAATATATACTCCCCGTAGCAATGTCAATTACGTATGGGTGTGTCTGCCATGTGGGTAGTATTTCTGATTACGGAGACGCCACATGGCGGCTTGTGCTTCTCTGTCAGCATATTAACTGAGGCATTTCACGCACACTAACGCCGTATCCCCCATTACAGAAGACCTGTTATACGCTTGTTTTAGCAAATCTCTGCGAATGTTGGCCAAGCGCGTAGACCAAGTAGAAGTGCAGTCGCTATCTGGCCATAAGCCACTCCGGTGCATCGCCTGTCGCGGTTGCTACCTGTTGTTATACGGCGGTGTGCTGGCGGTAGAGAAAAGACGCCCTCCAGGGCTACATGTAAAGCCAACATGGATGACTGCACACATCAGGGAAATTCTGCCTATGTGCACTCTGAAAAGGTCATGTGCCACACCTCAGGCTTGGTGAGAAAACACACCCTGCGGCAAGCAGACGCTGCTATGAACACCTCAGCCGCATCTAGAAGTCTTGCGCGGTAAAAGTGTTTGGAAGAGGAGCGCGAAGTTTCCATTTCGTCAACTGCGCTATGTTCATAAAGAGGTCAGTCCTCACCGTCTTGGTGGGCGCAGCGCCTGCTGTTTGACGTCAAACAGCTACTACTCTATTGTCTGTCCAATATGCGACATAAATCAAGAGTGGCAATAGGACCAGATGCGATTCTTGAGACGGGATGCCGCCACGTGCCGACAACGCGCTCCATATAGTCTGTTAAATTACAAATTCGCCAAAACTCGTGCACAAGAATCGCAGCGGAGGAAAGCGATTGGGTCTCATCACGTGCGCTGACGTAACTTCTTAGTACCCTACCATCTTTCTATGTATAGCTTCCACCGCTCTCGTTGGGCAGAGTGAAGAGGGTAGGCGCTTAATGGTGCATTCACACGGTAGACAAAACTCGGGTTGGCAGGGGTGGATGGGGCATCACATGACCTCACACAGGCCCGTAGCCATGGGGGTGAGGGGCTAGGCCCCCGCCCCTCCTCGAAATGTTGGTGAAGTCGGTGTTTTTACCAAAAATAAATATTGAAAATAGGTGTTTTTCTCAGATATTCAAGGTTTCAGCAAGCGCCCCCCCCCCCCCCTCTCGACAGAAATTCCTGGCTACGGGCCTGACCTCACATCAGAGATTCTTAATCCACGCCTCATCTACCTCAACAGCGCATTCCTACTGCACTCTTTCATCACGATGTGGCAAGTCAAAGGCCAACTATGAAGTGCATCTCTATCCAGAAGTGCGCTACTTCGAAGTTCTCCGCAACATCTTCTTATGTTCCGTTTCCTTGCCAGAGTCAGCGCACCAACTTTCTGCAAACGGTTTCGTTGATGCACCGTCTTTCTGTCAACTGTTCCGGATTCTGTCAACACATGTGGCAGCCATTTTTAGGAGCGAAGTGCCTCAGGGTCTCGGCTTGTCGGCGTGTCATGTCGTCACGGTCCATCCTAAAGGGTATGCGTCCACGAAAATTCGACAAGTCCCACTACTCGCCACCGGTCCTCTAAAGGTTAAGAAGGGAACAGTTAGTTTGCTGAAGATATCGTAACTGGCGCGAAGTTAGAAGCATGAAAAAAGGGCTGGAGGAAAGAGACAGAAACAGTTAGCCCAACAAATAGCCGATGACTTATCGGGATTTACTTGCATTTATTAACAGAAATTTGTTCAATTCTGTCTCAAAATTGGTTTCAAATGCCAATTTTTTCCTGCAAAGTATACTTCGTAGCGATTTTGTGGCTTGTAACACGAACACAGCTTACTGCAAAATCGCTGCTAATAGGCAATGAGAGACAAAAGAAGAATAAGAAGAATCACCTTAGGGTAAGCTGCATTCCGACGCAGCTTTCCTACAGCGTTAGTGGAGCTGAAACACGTTCCCTACATGCCCGGTTTTAGGCTTGGTACCACTAGTGTCTCATCAGAGGAATCTCTCTCAAGACAATGTGGCGAATTATCTCGGCCAGACTCTTCTTGTCTCTCATTGCCCAGTTGCAGCACTTTTCCTATGGAAAACACCGGCGCGCACTACATGCTTCGCCACTCCCCACGTTTCACGTTAGTGCAGCTGAAACATCATTCCCTGCATGCTTTACCCGTCTCCACATTTATCTGCCGCCCCTGACCTATACTGGTTAAGTGGGAATTGAAACAGTTCAAACTTTATGTGCATTTCTGTCCGTTATTGGCGATCCGCACATGAGGCGCCGTTGCGGACACAGCACCGGTCTCCGCACCGCGCGCCTTTTAGTCTACTGTAGAACATTCGCCTTCTCATGCATGATCGCTATCTATGCCCATAACTGCTGCGGCATGGAGGAAACCAACGAAATGCGGCCACATTTCCTTGGCTCCAAGAATTTGATTGGTTCTGACCGGTCACTCATGCTCTCTGCTATCTCCTACAACCAGTTTTCAGCCATTCTTTTGTGAACGTAGTACGAGTCATCGATCCACACCATGTACTAGCTACGACGAGCTTGTCTCTGCCAAACGAGCCCAATCGTCACTTGCGGCGTTTTGTTCGGCCCTTCCAGCACATCATAAAGGAAGCTCAAGCACATTCAAAAATAACTTGATTGTGTAATCACAGCTAACTGCTGAATTCCAATATTGACATGACACTTCTCAACAGTGAACGCAAATTGAATATTTCGCAAAAAAGCAGCGGCCACGGCAGTCTGGTGCCTTGAAAGTCTGAACAAACGTCATTTTCCGCATGCCGTGCCTTCGGCAACAACAACACTGATGAAGCGTGGCCTCCGCGATTTGCTCCGGCAACGGCGCGCAGCCGGAGCCAAAACGGAGGCCACCGTGGTAGACACGAAAGCCACTTGTCTACATTGCGATAAGCTGTCTACATTGCAGATATTGTAATCCAGCTGCAGAACTTTCAGCGTCTCTAATGTTCTTTGAGCCTCTGGTGCATAAACAGATCTCTCGCAGTGAGTTCGGATCGGTGAGCGACGCGAACCATCTGTCAGAGTACAGCGCGGCTTCGCTATTGCACGAACAGTGACGCAGTTCCGGTTGGTTCCTTTTCACGCCAAAATTTCCGGCGCGCTCGCACGCGCGGAGCTAGACCTCCGGTGTTTATGAGGGTACTGCCCTCGGTCCCCTACTATTTCTCGTATACATCAACGATGTTCCAAATAACGTATCATCGGAAACGCGGCTGCTTGCGGACGGCTGCGTGCTTATACCACCCTATCAACGATAATAAAGATATTTTATCCCTGCAATCAGACATCTATCACATAAAGCTTGGTGCCACAAGTGGTTAATGTCAATAAACGCATAAAAAGCTCCTTATTTTTCATCGCAGGAAATCGTACCCTACTCGTGATTACAAAATATGTGGCCCCGTATTATACGCTGTTATCAATTACAAGTACGGAAAAATAATCTCATCCCCCATCTATCATGGTGCACCCACATAACCAGCATAAGAAGCACTGATGACTGTGTTCTTGGTTTTCTACGATGTAATATCCGATCAGCACCCTCCTCTGCCAAACTTCTAACCCACTGGTCTTTGGTCAGATCTAAATTCAAATATTCATGTGCTCTGTGGTACCCTTATCATAATAACCCCATGAATAAGCTCGAATCTGTGCAGAGACCTGCCGTATGCTAGATATTTTTGGAATTATTCCTGCTCTTCTCGCTCCTCGAAACTCATTTCCCAAGACAACCTCCCGAGCCTTGTATAACGTCGTCCAGTTGGCCGCCCTTCTCTGTTCCACAAATTCTTTAACAATTCACCTCAAACAGGTCTCATTGTTCCTGCACATCGCCACTCAAGCCGGAACAACCACGAAAAGACCATCTACCCTCCTCAAGTTCGCCCTGTCTCCGATGCCTCATTCTACACCCAGACACTAAAGGAATGGAATGACCTTGCACCAAGACATTGCTTCAATCTGACACAGCCATCATCACACGCATCATAGAAGAGCTCTTTTCTGTATATGACCGCCCCTAATGTCAAACCCCATCCCTCATGGGTCTTTGAGGAATCATAAGTAAATTCACTATTCTCCTGCTTATTCAAATACATTGCTTGAGGCGACGCTTCTCTCTAAAAGAACAATGTGGCGCTGATGAAGGAGAGAGCAACGCAAATCACTGGTGATATTTTTGCAGATTAGGAAGGTGAAGCCCGCACAAATACTTACACTAATTTCCCCCTGGAGGAAATTGGTTAGCCTGGCCGCACGTAATACAGTGAACGAAGACGGAAGGGCCTGAGGCCGCCAACAACTTTTCTCCCCCGGGAGCGTCGGCGACTTGGGACGTCAACAGTTGTAGCGAGGTATTCCACAGCTGATGTCTCCTTTATGAATTTGTAAGGGACAATGTACCGACAGAAGCTGGTCACACAAGTCGCAGGTCGCTCAGAGGTACCAAGCAGTACATTACTGCCAGGGCAGTAGGCGGCTGCGTGGTGATAGGGATCAATACTGTTTTTTTTTCGATCTTCTTGGCTGGTTTCGGCGTTTAAATGGCGCGATTAGGCCATCCGACAACATGGCGCATAAATTGGTCGCAAATGAAAGAACAATTGAAAGGTCCAGAAAAGGAACGGCGAATTATGAGGTGAAAATAAGTCATTGTCACCGATACGAGATATGCATCTCAGTTACGATGGTCACAGCGGAAGTACAGTCGCGCCCAATATCAGGAGCAACATGCTATTAATGCTCAGTTTCGCGCCAGCATTGCAAAGCGGAGCCGACGTAAAAAGTTTGCGAAATAAGCATCGTTTCTGTTACTGATGTTCGCTAAATAATTTAACGTTTGCCGATGTCACCGTTCAGGCTTGTGGCCACATTGACCACGGCCACCGTGTTGCGACTCACAGCGCGACACAACATGGAGAGTATATTGACACGTAGCCGTGGCAGCCAAGAAGACGGCAGTCGGGCTATTAAAGAAGAAACTCTTTTAGGAGCTTTTAGGAGCTTGCTCCTTATGCTCGCGTCTGTTGTCGCCGGCGTGTACACTCGCTGGTGATTTCAAGAATGCTCACTAGATCGCGCACCTTGTCCGTTGTCACTAGAGTTACTGTATATGCTACCTTTAGGTAGCAGAGTTGCGCATAGTTCCGGCTAGCAACAACAGCTACGCGGTGAAGTCGCACTCTGTTTTCGCAGGCGACATGCCTACCGCGTCGCCGATTAACATGTCTGGCGTGTCGAAGGGCGGCGATAAACATTGGCTGTCGATGACTAGTTCTAATTCATCTCGCTGCAGCGGCGGCATCGAGAAATAAAAAAAATGGCCGAGCGTCAGCTTCTCCGTAATGCATGGTTGCTAGCGGCGTTTGGAAGACAGGTGCGCAACTCCGCTAGCTAAAGATGGCATATACAGTAACTCTAGTTGTCACCGGCGAGTACACTGTCCGGTGATTTCATAATGCTCACTAGATGGCGCACCTTGTCCGTTGCCACCGGCGTGTACACTCTCTGGTGCTTTCAAGAACGCTCACTAGATGGTGCACCTTCTTCGTTGTCGCCGGCGTGTACCCTCTCCGGTGATTCCATATTGCTCACTAGATGGCGCACCTTGTCCGTTGCCACCGGCGTGTACACTCTCTGGTGATTTCAAGAACGCTCACTAGATGGTGCACCTTCTTCGTTGTCGCCGGCGTGTACCCTCTCCGGTGATTTCATAATGCTCACTAGATGGCGCACCTTGTCCGTTGCCACCGGCGTGTACACTCTCTGGTGATTTCAAGAACGCTCACTAGATGGTGCACCTTCTTCGTTGTCGCCGGCGTGTACCCTCTCCGGTGATTTCAAGAATGCTCACTAGATGGCGCACCTTGTCCGTTGTCACCGCCGTGTACAATTTCAAGAATGCTCACTAAATGGCGCACCTTGTCCGTTGTCACCAGCGTGTACACTCTCCGGTGATTTCAAGAATGCTCACTACATGGCGCACTTTGTCCGTTGTCACTAGAGTTACTGTATATGCTACCTTTGGGTAGCAGAGTTGCGCATAGGTCTGGCTAGCAACCATGGCTATGTCGCGAAGACTCACTCCGTTTTTGCAGACGACATGCCTACCGGGTCACCGGTCGACATCTTTGGCGTGCCGAAGACCGGTGATTTACTTTAATGTGAATGACTAGTGTCAACCCAGTTCGCTGCAGCGGCGCCATCGAGAAATACAAAAATTGGCCCCAGCGTCAGCTTCTCCGCAACGCATGGTTGCTAGCGGCGTTTGGAAGACAGATGCGCAACTCTGCTACCTAAAGGTAGCATATGCAGTAACTCTAGTTGTCACCGGCGTGTACACTATCCGGTGATTTCAAGAATGCTCACTACATGGCGCGCCGCCACTCAAGGCGGTGGGCACCACACTCGCGCATGCGCTAGTTATACAGGTGACCGCTGTAGGGCCGCGCCTCTCGTTTGGCGCTTGCGTTTGGCGCGCTTCCTTTCTCTTCTCCGGGAGCTCAGTTAGTGAACACTCTTCGTTGACGCTCCGCAGCATGGACACCCCAGACAAGGTGGGGTGTTCATGCTGCTGCGCGGCGGGCTCGCCGCCAAGACCCTGCGGTGAGAGCCCGGGAGGCCGACGCGAAGAGGGATAATGCATATATAACAACGCTGTCACGTCTATGTATGATGGCAGAGGAATGTGTACGGAGGATTCGCGCGTTGCCCAATCATCTCCGAGCAAGCTCCTGTAACATGATTCACTACGTGGATATGGCGGTGATTTTTTGTGCGAACTTGTGCCCCGGAAACAAAAAGACAAAGTACTAGAAATACATGCTGTATACTGACAGCGGCGATCACAGTCTTCGACCGTCGGCAATTTGATCACGGTTGGAACGCATCGTGTATTATACATCAGTGATCGAAGATTCCTACGTTATTGTTGTTGCTCGCGTTAGCTCTCGAATAAAATTGACTAGTCGCGCTGTGCGCGTGCTCTTACGGCGGGTTCTATTGGGCGTGGTAATGCGCCGTTCTTAAAAATCACCATCCCGATGCTTCGAACTCACACGAAAGCAAAAAGGAAACCCATGCATGTTTAGCAGGAAAACACAAAAGCAAGCGCAAGTTCTAAAACTTTCTTAGCAGGCATGAAGTGTCTTGAGGCGCACCACGAACTTGGGGAGTGACCGGTGCCACCGAGAGTTTGTGATGCTGTCGGGTACTACTACGTAGTCCAGTGCGCCGATACGTCGAAGTACCCTGATGGCCCGACGTATTCTTAGAGAAGTTTTTCGCTGAGACTATGTCGGCGTGTTGGCGTCCAGAACCAGATATGGCCGCTCGGCTGGTATACCACGAAGCGTCATCGAGGATTGCACCAGCGGATGTCCGTCGTCTGCTGTACAATTTGTGCACAACGCATATTTATTGTGCAACAATAGTGTGACACTGATTAAGCACATGAGATGATATACCGTCTATCTGCGTAGCCTTGGAGGTGTCCAGAGCGCGCAGCAGACTGTTGAAACCAGCATAAACAGTTTCGATTTCAATCATTTCATTACCAGTAAGTTCAGGAGATAACGCCGGTGAGTGTTCAGTCTTTTTGGCAAACACCGACTGAAAGTATTCTGAACCGTTTTGCATTTTCCAAGTCATCCATTAGGCCATATTTTACATTTTTGTTGAGTACTGTGCGGTGGCGCTGCAAATGATTACGCTCACTAAAAAACACTGACAAAATGACGCTAAATGTAAAAACCCTCTATATACAGCTGCGATGCGAGCCCGGGCTTCTTTAGTGGGAAGCGGGCATTCTACCTCTGCACCACCTCGGTAGAGGTGCGTGCAACTATTAAGCGACACATTACAGGCTACCGATCGCAGCGCCACAAGTGGCTTGACCGTGTTTGGGCGCGACCATGCTTGGGCTTCACCTTTGGAGCTCGTTCCTGGCACTCCCCTGTCTAGTACACTATAGCCAACAATTACGTTTGGAAAAGGGTTGTGAGTGCAGCCGCCGGTGCTGCCTAGGCCCCACTCGCCCCGCAAGCTTCAGATACTGAACGTCTAGAACACGCACAAGGCTATGGCTAGCATAAGCGTCACCAATCTGCTCTCCCGGTAGCTATTTCATGCCTACATTTGCTCTCGTTTATAGCAAAACCAGAGATATTTAGCAATATATCAATAGCAATAGCAATAGAGATATTTAGAGATATTTAGCAACGCGCAACTAAAGATATCGTTAAACACCTTTCTCCGACAAGACAGCGCGTCTACGATATCGCGACAATATAAAGAGAAATACACGCCTGATAGAACTAGCATCATTAAACAATGGCTCTTCACATAGCACCAGGTGCTACGTATGTGTTGTCGGCACTTGTTTCAGCGCGGTCTCTTATCGACAAGCTTATCGCAATAAAACATATCAGGTGTCTGAACGTTGGGATAGAGTTGATGCGCACATTTATTTGTATTTTATTTGCATTTTCGATGTAAACATTCACATTAAAATGTCCATCAATTCGGACTTCTCTACTATAGAACGTGTGTTCGAATGGATGAAAACAATTTCTTGTTGTACTCTTTATTATCTTCTTCATTCACGTTAGAAAGCATATTTAAATATACTCAGAAATCCCTGGCTCACGGCATATTTGACCTTGCCCGGAGCGCTTCCGCTTGATAGATTAGAACCACACTATCCAGTCGTCTTAATAATTAACTGTAATACCACTTTATTAAAATAATGATCAATTAATGAAGTCGTAATCTGCTGCATACCTACGAGGCGACATCGTTAATGGGCAAGTTTCCACTCGTGAAATAATTTTAGTTATTACAGCATAATTTTAACTCTCACCGCTCACTTACTGTTCTTACAGCGGTTCCATTTATTAATTGGCATTTTTATTGCCCTAGTGTTGACGTCAAGCGCAAAGTTTTAGCGTATGACGTCTCCAGAGTTTATCACGTCATGACATAATGAAAATTTATTTTTCTCTTTATATCATACTGACGACATACTACGAAACAGTTTAAATAGCCACCGTGGCAAGCTGTCCTACGCATAAATTCTCATACACAAAGGAGTTTAGTTGGTAGGTATTATCTCACTTGCTTTACGTGGATATGGTCTCACAGAGATATACGTATTTTGTACTGTGCTTCAGTTGGTAATATGGTGGAACCGTTTTTCAGCGTACTATCTTCAGTTGTTTTCTTCCTAGCAAGTGGTATAGCGTCTTAGCATTGTCTATTATCTTCATATTGAGTCTATGTGAACGTGTGAAGCAGCACATGGAGACAAGGCACAAAAGGAACGAAACGACACTGCCCTCGTTTTGTTTCTTTTGTGCCTTGTCTCCGTGCGCTGCTTCACACGTTAATATGTACTATCACCAACTCGCCCAACTGTGAACTTTTTCTCAGCTTCATATTCAGTGTTTCTGCAACTGCTTCAAGGAAGGGAAACGGGTTCATTTCGCAAATTTCTCGATCGCACAAAACGATTTTACTTTTTTGTTTTCTGCAATTTTTATGGCAACTGTTGAGAAATATATATGATCACTGTGTGTCGATGACGGAGCAAAGTTCGCATGTCTTATTAGCAAAGTTTTATGTGCCATAGTCAGGGCTACACAGCAACCTATAGAGAAATTCGGGTAACAGTAAAAGATTGCCTCACCGTGTTATAAGGATTGTTGTCGCATACAGCGAGCAATATTATCTCGTTTGGTACAGGCTCGTGCAGCCTTAGGGTGAACACGGCTCAACGCAGCAGAGCTCCGCGGAGCGCCATCGCATCCGGCGCGGCCACACATCAAAACGAAGTGGCGTAGGTGCGAAAAATTGCACGAGCACTTTCTGGAATAGAGCATTACAAAAGCGTATCGCTACAGCGCTGTTGCAGATGAGGCGAAGTACCCGTTGGTCCTCGTGCGATAGCACGTCTTCGCTCCGATGCGTGGCCGACGAAGGATGGACTGGCGCTCCACGCAAAGCAGCTACGCTGAGCCATGTTAGCCCTGAGTGGATGAGAAAGAGGGAAGATACTTTATTTAAAACAGAGAGGTTTCAGGAACCAGTGGTGGTGGATTCTGATGGTCGGCGTCCTGGGTCAGGGACACCGCAAGACCCAGCCGGCCCTTTTGCCCTTTGGACTAGGGCCCGTTGGGCTTTCAGTCCAGAGTTGTCGCAAAGTGCGGTCTTCTATGCCTCTCGCGTAGGGAAGAGGAAAGAGAGGGTTTTTGGGTACATGCCCACACCACGTCTGATGTCTCCCCACAGTGCGGGCACTTCCCGTCCGAGCTCGAGTCCTATAAACGAATTATTGCGGGGCAGATCAGAGTGTTGGTCTCTAGCCTGCGGATAATTCGCTCATCTACTCCACTCAGACCCTAAGCAGGCTCCGGATAGAGTCGACGACGCTCTCGAAAATCGAGCAAAGTTTCCTTAAAAGTCAGTAGTGGTGTCCTGTTCTCCGAATCCGCAAGGGTTGGGGAAGGAGACTCCCGGGAGGTAAGCGCTCGGGCCAGTGCGTCTGCAGTATCATTACGACGCAACCCCTGGTGCTCTAGAGTCTAGCGTAATGCGTTTGGACTGGATCAGGTCAGTCGCCTTTGCGGCGTTTTGCAGAATTTCGCAGGCAAGAAGTGACATCTCCCCAACCACGTATTTAAAACAGTCCGTACGGGAGTCTGATAAACGTATTGCATCTGGGATATCAGTGTGCTAAAGCTATCGCTAACTCATTCGCGCATGTTGAGTTTAGCGCTCTGAAGAAGAGCCCATTGACCTGAGCATCCTGGTGAATGACAGCCACCGTGTAATAACCTTCTTATGACGGTCCAGACACGTCCACGTAGAAGAGGCCTCGCTGAGACCTGCATGTGCGCGCCAAGTCTTTTACTCGGGCCTTTCGTCGGCCTTCGAGTGAGTGAGTGTCCATGTTACGCGTTGGTGTTCGGATGCAAACTTCTTCCCTCCATGCTTCAGGTATACGATCTGTTGTGTGTATATGGTCTTGTCTGCGATACCCAGACTTCTGCACAGACCAGCACCACGTTAAGTAGACCCAAAACGTATGTATTGATTTGTAAGATGCGTCTCGCGCAATTCTGAAAAAGAGTTGTAAACGCCCAGAATCCGTAATATATGATTTGAGGTGGTGATGGGAAAGTCGAAAGCGCATTTCATTGCCTTTTGTATATTTACGTCTATTTTATTTTCACCTGTTTTTGTGTTATGGAGGTAGGGTGCGGCATATATGACCCGAGTGGTCGCGAATTCATGAACGAGCCGAAGCGCATCTCTTCCCGCAACCCGCCGCGTTTGTTTGCGTCGTGTCAAATCATGCGGGCCAACTGCTCCGCGACCTGCTTGAGTTTGTTTATGGTGGAGGTAGGACTAAGTTTGTGGTGTATGAAGAGCCCCAAGGTGATGAGTTCTTTCACCTCCGTAATTACAGCTAGTCGATGTTGGGTTTCTGTGTTAGTTGTGTCTTATGCTTTGGTCCTAATGTGTAAAAGTTCTGATTTAGTTTGGGTACATTGGAGACCACAGTGAGAGAGAGAGAGATAGAAATGTAATGCGGAAAGGCAGGGAGGTTACCCAGAAAACATATTTGGTTTGCTACCCTGAACTGGGGAAGGGGTAAGGGGAGACATAAAAGTAAGAAAGAGGGATGGGATAGGGAGGGAGGGAAGCACAAACACACACACACACAGGAGTGTCACAATCGTTCAACGAGGTGGGTCGCTCGCAGAAACTTCATCAGCGCCTTCGTTGCTTTCTGGCGTGAAGCTCGATCTTTCCGACATTCCAAGATTGACTGCTCAGAAAGCGGCTAGTCGTCGAGGCGAACAAACGCTGCTGAGAGGGACTGTCTATCAGAGCTGTACCGAGAGCACTGACATAAAATGTGTTCAATGGTTTCGTCATTGCCGCAATGGTCACATGCAGCGCTGTCTGTCATTCCGATGCGGCATGCAAAAGCGTTCGTAAAAGATACCCCAAGCCAGAACCGGCAGAGAAGGGTCGTCTCGGATCGGGGCAGGCCAAACGGAATACTGAGTCGTAGGCATGGATCCAGGCGGTGAAGACGGGTGTGGCGAAAACCGGGCGTGTTCCACATAGACCTTGCGACATCATGTGCAAGCGTATTAATCTTTGCTGCTGCGTCGCTTCTTGATAGTGGGATAGGTTCCATCACGCACTTTTCGTGAGCATTCTAAGCTGCATCGTCGGCATGCTCGTTACCGATGATGCCGCAGTGGCCTGGTAACCACTGAAAAGTTATAGCATGTACTTCGTCTATGAGTTGATGGTACAGTTGTCTTGTCTCCAGCACCAATTGGTCTTGAGCCCCACGGCGTAGAGCAATTCGAAGACATTGCAGAGCTGGTTTCGAATCAGTAAAAATGCCCCATTTTTGTGGTGCTTCTCGATCAATCCTGAGGAGTGCGCTACGGAGTGCCGCGAGCTCCACGGCTGTCGAAGTTGTCCTTGCGTGACGTTCGAAACTGCATGTTTTGGGCTCTTGCTGGGAAGATCACACCTCCTGCAGATCCTCCAACAGTTGTCGAGCCATCCGTGTAAAGTTTGACATGATCTTTGTAATCTTCGTGCAGCATGGGTAGAGTCATCTGCTTGAAAGCTGGCGATGAGAGCTCCAACTTCTTGCGAATCCCCGGCACTGTCAAGCGTAGTTTTGATCGGTCCAAGCACCAAGGGGGTGTTACAATCCGTTCCGGAGGCGTGTAGGCTGTTGGAAGGCACTCTCGGTAAGTCAACATTGTTTTACAGAAGGAGGTACTCGGTCGATCTTCTGGAAGCGAAGCAAGATGGTGGGCAGGGGCGCGAGCAAGGTGCCTAATGTGAGTTCTAAGCACCTCCAATGTAATGCGCACCGTGGCCGGATGATATTTTGCAATTGCGATGGTTGCGGCTGTTGATGGGCAGCGTGGTAATCCAAGACAAACTCTGAGTGCCTGGCCTTGGGCGTTTTCGATCGTGCGTACACTGCTTTTCCAAGCGTTCGTCAGAACCGCAAGCTATACCGCAGGTACCCCAGAAACAGCGTTTTGTATAGCTTCAACATCGCGTGCACTGATGTGCCCCACGTGTTTGCCTCCGAGGAACTTGAAAAGTTGTGCGATGGCCGTTAGGAGCTTCTTTAGAGTTGCCACATGGGGACTCCAGCAGAGATTTCGATCAATCGTGACCCCCAAAATCCTGTGCGTCCTGGCGTAGCAGACATTGTGTCCATCGATGGCGATCGGATATGACGTCATTGCCTTCCGCGTGAACGCAATCAGCGCCGATTTCTCAGGAGAAATCTCGAGGCTTTGTTCTCTAAGCCACGCCGATACTGAATTTGCTGCTTTTTGGAGCCTTGCGCGTACCTGAGGGCGTGTTACGCCTGACGTCCAGGCACAACTATCATCTGCATATAGAGATATCTGCACGGAATCCGGTATGCGTTCCATGAGACCGATCAGAACCAGGCTGAATAGTATAGGGCTCAATACACCACCTAGAGGAACACCACGGTGTGTGTAATGCTCAGAAGTCGGCCCATCATCAGTTTGCACAAACAGTGATCTCATATGTAGGTAGCAACAGATCCAGCGGTACACTCGCCCACCCAAACCAACCGGGCGTCAAGTATGGCTTCGTGAGAAACATTCTCATATGCTCGTTTGCCATCTAAAGATAGCGCGACAGATAGCCGTCTACACATTTTCTGGTGCTGTACGTAGGTCACCAGGTCAATCACATTGTCAATGGAGCCACGAAGACGACGAAAACCGGCCATGGCGTCTTGATATACTCTGCAGCGTTCTAGGAACCACTCGAGTCTGGCAAGGATCACTTTCTCCATCAGCTTCACTACGCAGCTAGCCAGCGCTATTGGGCGGTATGACGTCAGCTCTAGAGGTGATTTTCTGGTTTGAGAAGTGGAACCAAACGGCTTGCTTTTCCATTCTCTCGGGACCGTTCGATCTCTCCAGGACCCATTGAACACGTCCAGCAAAGCGCTTCGTGCTCGATCACTGAGATTGCGTAATAGGCGGTATGATATGCCATCCGGTCCAGGCGACGACGATCGATTGCATAAAGCAAGAGCCGCATCCAGCTCTTCAATGAAAAAAGGCAGGTCCATGTGCGGGTCAAGCGAATGTGGCGTGTCATCAGCAGTAAGGGCTCCTGTGCAAGTTGACGGGCCTGCAATTTTCCTACAAAAATCTTGCGCTAGCTCGATATCCCTTCTACGTTGGAAAAGGGCCAAGGCTTTAAACGGAAAACGTTCTTCGGGAAAAATGCGTAGACCTCGCACGGTTCGCCATATTTGAGAAAGCGGCTTGCGAGAGTCTAGAGAATCGCAAAACTTCGCCCACCGTTGAAACTCCAGTTTGTCCATACGACGCTGGACCTTCTTTTGCATGCGCCTAGCTATCCGCAGATTTGAATGGATTTTGTGCGTCGATATCTGCGCTCCGCACGCCGACGAATCGCACGGAGCCGCTATAACTCCATATCCGTTTCTGAGGGCATTGTAGAACATGTGAGCGTGAGCATCGCACTCTGCGCTGCTTATTTAATCGCTTGCTCAATGCCAGAGGATAAGCCTTTTTCACAAGCGTGTTCAATATTAATTGTGAATGCTGACAGATCGATCCTCCGGACGGTTTGCGGCGGGTGGCCACTAGCAAAGCCTTTGATGGTGCCATAACTGGGGATGTGGTCGCTACCATGTGTCTCGATGTCTACAAAACCACTTAACGCTTGTGGCGAAGCGACGTGACACAAACGTCGTCCCAAGCAGCTGCTGTACGTTGATCCTCGTAGAAATGTAGGACTCCCACCATTAAGTAGAGACCGTTCATGAGCCGACACAAATGATGCCAGTCTCCGGCCCGTGGCATTGACTTCTGAACTTCCCCAGATTGGGTGGCGGGCGTTGAAGTCCCCTGTATATATCCACGTATTCGGGATGTTCGCAAGTATGTCGTCCAGTCTTTTTCGACCAAAACGGGCTGAGGGAGATAAGTAGGCACCTACTAATGTGAAGGTGAGGGTTTACTGCTTCACAGTCAAGCAAACATATTGGTTCTCGTCATGAGGCGACACAGGTTGAATGATGTATGTAATCTGCCGAGGAATGTACACAGTGACCTTGCTGCTTTCGTTGCGGGTTTGGGGCGGGATTGACTCGTAGCCGGATAGCCTGATCGGGTTTGATAATTTCGGTTCACATATTACGATGATGGGGAAACGGTTAGAAAACACGTACTGACGTAAATCAGAAATCCAGTGATCTATGTCACCTTGCGTTCCACTGGATGACTGATGCTTCTCTGACCTTTTTGCGGAACGATTGTTGATCTCCTGCCATGGCTCTACGTGAGGGAGGCGAGGACTGGGCTCAGCGCGTCCAACACCTGTAGCCCGCTTCGAGCGGTTGGAGTTCCCAGGCTTCTTAGTAGGTCTGCCATGACAGCAACGAGGGATCGCAACATCGGGATGACCTGTCGATCGACCCTTGACACATCCTCAACTGAAGTAGACTCGGTGGAAGGTGTAGGGCGGGGAGGCCTCGGAGGAGGCTCCTTCGCAGGCTGCGTACGCGGAAGCATAGGCCATCCATTCGCAGCTGTGAGCTTCTCCATTTCATTTCGCTTCGTGCTTACTACTCTACTCGTGCTCGAAGGAAAAGGGTTATGCGCAACACCCTGTCTTACATGCCTCCGTCGATGACTACGCCGACGCCGTACCCTTTCAGCAGCCGCTCTGTGTGTTGAATTGTCCCTAACCATTTGTTTTATAATGGTGATTTCCTTCTTAATCCACGGGCATTCCTTAGAGGCAGCGTCATGTGAACCATCACAGTTTCCGCACTTCAGACTCTTTGCCCGACATGCGTCTGCAGTGTGCGGCTCAGCGCATCGGGGGCATACTGTGGTGTTTGTACATACACCCTTGACGTGCCCAATTTTCATGCAGGTATGACACTGAAGTGGTTTAGGGACAAATGGCCGAACAGGATGTCGGAAGTGTCCAACCTTGACATGCGACGGAAGAGAATCTCCTTTGAACATTATCTTTACACAGCGGGTGTTTCCGAGGCGAAGTACATTCGCGATGACAACTACCTCGTTCGCTGGTTTTATAAGAATTTGGAGGTCCGAGTTCGCTATGGCCAAATCAATGTCGTAGATTACTCCCGCCACGCAGGCACCGTCCATTGGAATGACAGGTCGAACTTCGATGTCTCCCAAATCTGATATTTTGCGAAGCTTGTCTAAGGCGCTGGTAGTCGTCGTGTCCACAGTCAGAAGCAAAATATTTACTATAGAGGCGGCTTTTTGGAGCTGTCCTTCTATTTTACCAATGCTCTCTTTTGTCCAAATTGTAATGCCATCCGCATATATGGCATAGGCAACCCCTTCTACCTCTGTCAGCCTCCTTGGGAGGTACATCAATGCGATGGTAAAGAAGAGTGGCGAAAATACCGCTCCTTGAAGGATGTCTTGTGTGCCCGTCTGGTAGGCTTGGCTTTATATTCTTCGCCCTCCACCGGACGGAGGGCTGCACAATTTTTGAGGAAATCTTTAATGTAAGAGACTGTTCTTGCTCCATAGTTGGTTATACTTAAGTTAGACAGAATTGTAATATGGTTCACATTGTCAAAAGACGCTTTAAGTTCAAGAGCCAGAATCGCCTTGTCATTTCGCGTCATGAAAGTAGGTCTGATAATGACTCAGTTGATGTAGAATGTCCTGGGCAGCCATGTGAGATCGAAAGCCAAGAATGGTATCCGCGAAAGTTCTGTTTCGTTCGACAAAGCCTATACACTTACCAGCCATGAACCACTCCCTCATTGAATGTAACAGAAAAAACCACTCATTCATTCAGATGCGTAGGCAAGATAATACATCCTGTAGACTGGCTTCTTTTTGTAATCATCCGCTTTCTGACATGCTGGAAATCGCGAATGACGTTCCATCTGCTACCGCCGTAGATATTAACGTCACTTATGCAAATGGGACATTTTTAAAAAGACCATTTTTGATTCTCTCGCCAAATGATCAAGGAGGTTCACTTGAGGCCGCGATTGCTTTGGCTCTCAAAAACTTGATTTCCGACGCTTTCATAATAAAGTGCGAGACGTAGAATTCAACGCATGCAACCTAAAATGCACCGAAGCCTGCGGCAGTAAACTGCGATAAACACAATGCTGACTTTTGCAATGCGTCGCGTATTCCCTTGAACAAGCAATAAGCCTATTTTAAAAACGAAAAGTTTGTATTTTAGAACACGTGCAATACCTGCAAACTTCATAATCTCATCTACCCACCCAATTTTCTGTCTCCCCCTCACGCGTTTGCCATCTCTTGGAATCCAGTCAGTTACCCTTAATGACTCATCATCACTGAACCCTTATTACCAATGTCCCACTCTATGTAACAATTGCAAAAACTATCAGTTAGGTGCTCTACATATGCTCACATGTTTGAAAAGTCATTTGATGTGTTGTATGCAAACACGACTGCGCAAGCTTTACGATAAAATCAATTTGAACCCAACGTGTTCGGGTTTCACCGTGTATTCGTCGCGCACATGTTTTTGTTTACCACAGTTCTCTTGCCATTGCGTGGTTGTGTCACCAGTTGAAAATCTACCTACTTCGTCCTGGATGCTAGAGTCTAAAGAGTTATTTCATGCAACCCGCATGTACCAAAGTACAAATATCCAGAACGCTAAATTGCAATATTCATCAATAATTGCTCCAATCATTCCTTCAAGCTTCATACTGATCTATATTGCGTGCATTTTTCCTGTACATTCCAGCGCTCGGTTCCGTCAATGTGCACACAGCAGACAATTCATGTTGCAAAATATATATTTAAAAATTAAATACATTCTCTTGTTTTGCGTAGGTTGTCTACCATCCACTTAAGAGCTAACGCGATGAAGTACGCCGTGCTGGTGCTGCTGTCAATGATCATTGTGACAGGATCGCAGACTGTGGACAATTGTGAAAGGACGACATCTTCTGGTTGGAAATGGTGAATAAAATAGCCGCTAGAGGGCTTTATGTTTTTTTCTTCGAAGTGCATGAACTGTTGTGAGTGTTAACGGAATGTAATGTAAAGTGGCACAACTGTTATTTTTTTCGTACTGCGATACTAAGAACGGTTTAATTTCCAGGCACCTTTGCGTGAGTGTTGAAGACAAAATTCTGCCCATTACTTATCTCTGAAAAGTTCAGTTCCAGCAGGTAAATCGAATCGTTGTTGTGACGCTGTAGCCTTCAGCAATCAAGTCGTCAAATAAAATTGTCACTCTCTATTGCACGAACTTCTGCCTACCAGAGCAAGTAGCAGTCATAGCACGATCATAAGGGCTAGATCAGTCGTCGGTCGTTCGCAAAATTTGCACAAGTCATGGTGCATACTAAAATATTCAACAACGTTCGCGTAAGTTTCACCACATTTCGCATCCTTCACGGACTCTGTTCAACACACGAGACAGCATTCAAATATGTTGCGATGCAGTTAGTTGCGACATGCGCCAATGTTTTAGTGTGGGAAACTCTGTCACAATAAAAGAAGAATCTGGCGTGTCTGTATTACCAAGTGTGACATTCTGAACGATGAAGTATCATTTTAGATCCACCCATTGGGCTTCTACGTTATTGTGCATCTGTAATTCAGTGTTGGGGCGTACAAATAATACAACATTATCTTGGAAAAATAGGAATCTGATTTCACACCTCGTCCGGGGAGACAGTAGCATAATTTTCGAAATGGGTGTTGTGCAGGGCTCATTGCATAATATGAGCGATACAAGGAGACCGAAGGGCTATCCTTATTCAGTAAACGGTGACTTTTAAGCCCCGCGCAGTGACGATGTGTCAGTTCGTAATGTCCTACAAACTTTCGAAATTTTTTGCAACAAATAAATGTTCATTTGCATTTCTATGCATCTAACTTACACTGCCATTATCGTGACGTGTTGCGTAAATATATCGATGAAACATTGACGCAATGCCATACAGGAAGCAAAATTATGTACGAGATTTCTGCAGCCGCCAAATGATAGCGTTCAAGGCAGCAGCTATTATTGCGATAGCAATTATATGGAGCCTCGGCTGGATTTTGCCGTCGCCGTCGCCGCCGTCATTTACCATATATAATATATATATATATATATATATATATATATATATATATATATATATATTATATATATCAAACTCCCAAAGAAAAATAATTCAGCAAAATGCTTCCGAAGCGCGGCACGGAACTAGCGAACTCTCGTTCCGCAGCGCGTGGCGCTAACTACTACGCCAGGACGCGCGGATCCTTCAGGCAGCTAACGGCGAGCGTTATATACACACCCTTTACCGCTGGGAGGACTCAAAGGCGTCATGCGCTTATAAGCGTTTCTTCATTACCAGCGAAATGGCGCGATGAGCACGACGGGTGGATTTAAAAGTTGTCGGCGAGCGCTCGCTTCTTCTTATATTTGCGCAAGGAGGACCTTGCCCTTTCGCTGTCTGCTCGCGCGGTTTTCTCGTGGTGAGGTGAAGAGGGATGTTTCGAGCTTTCACCGTGATCTCCGCGCTCATGTTACGGAGCGTAGGAAAGTTACTCGAGCTTAAGGGACGCCGCTAAACGAACAAACAGAAGATGAGCGCGAACTATCAAGTGTCATAGCTAGTTTCCTTCGCTGCTTCGGCCGCCTTTGCAATAGGAGCGCTGTTCAAACTGAGAGTATCCATTGGCGAGCCTCACTTCGTATAGCATTAGTTTCTTGCTATCGCATTCATTATTTCGCCCTTACGGCGAAACTGTGCCTTTTTTAGTTGTATGTTACCTGTAAAGTTGTCGACTCAAAGCCCATTTTTTTCATGTCTAAGTATAAATAATATATCAGTATACCTGGCCAACTTTTAGCTTTTCTTGAATCGCTACGTGCCAATTTTAGGTTATGCTTTGTAACACAATAGTGTTACAGGACACAGAATCAGAACCCAGAAGAGGAGAGAGACAGCAACAGCGCCAGAGTTCAATTAAATTTTGTTACAGACAAAAAGCGACTTTTTATACTTATGGAGTAGACACTACTACTAGGGCGTAAGAATAGGTAATCAGCCAGGCGTAATCAGCCGGGCAGTACCTAATCAAGAGCAGCTAAACCACACGTTCACAGCGCTCACATGAAATCTCTTAGATATCCTGGTCGCCTAACAGGCGACGCATACAGATTAGCTCTGAGAAATTGTAGTTTTTTTTCCTAGCGTGACAGAAGGGGAACCTACGTAGTAATCTATACTACGTATAAAAATAAAAAAAATGAAATAAAAATCTGTGTTATTGTCTACAGAACAGGCTTCAAAAATCTCGCTTTCCCTTTGCGTCCCAAATTTGCGCAGCACACTTATTTTAATGAAAATGCCGCAGTATGATGTGAGCGAATTGATCTGGCCTGATATTGAGGTCACACTGATGCTGTGTTCTAGCAAGCGCTCTTTAGGGCAGTGGTCAAACTGGCCAGTGTAGAACTTCCTATAGGCGGATACAAGTACTAATCTTACATTGCACGAGTAGTTGTTTGCGTTGCCCAGTGCAGACAGGGCCGTTCTTGTTCGCATTAGAATTGCGATACATTCGTCCCAACAGTACTCCGCATCTGTCTCTAAGTCGTTTTAGTTGATGTTAAATTCGATGCCAGTAGGGTGCTACTACTGGTCGCTTTGGCGAGCACGCATTTTGCCGCCGTTAAATATCCGCCGTACCTGTACCCGCGCCGTCCCCCATTATCACCTACGCGGGCTCGTCCCGTCACTCCAGGAGAACAAAATTATTAGTCGCTGTACGAAAGGTTAGGACTTTGGGACAGTTGAAGTGTAAGTCCTCAGCGCAACCCGTTCAGCATGATAGGAGTGTTTGTGGACTTTGTCCGTGCATCTGCCCTTGTGTACACAGAAGCCGCTGTAGGTGTTATGGACGCAAAACTTTGCCGCTTACTTCAGAAAGTCATGATGTCCCTTTCGAGAATGTCCATCTGCACAACCAATTCCCAGCATATTTACCCCTTAGCGTCTTGCACTGCTCGTCTTGACACTGACGGTGTTATGTGCGCCATCGACTTAATCATCATTTTCTTCTGCTCTCACGATGCTATCTTCGGTTGGGCCTATCTCTGGCGCTACAATCGTGCACGAGACGAAATACAACTCTTTCCACTGTTAGATTTCACGAAAACCGACGCTCCGTCGCATTCCAGGAAATTGATCGTCAAAACCGACACCCTTGTTCCTGCTAGGCCGCCAAGGTTAGCCACCTGATCGTATATACGGAAAGCCTCGATCACTTCCCTTGTAGGATGTTGTCACTGGCGAAAAAGAGTCATTGTGACCTGAGAAATACGTTCACATCTAGCTTTCCGGCAATGAGCGGCAACAGAAAGTGGCCTCGCTTCTCAAAATGAGTGTTCATCTTCACTAAGTCGAACATTTATGTATCTTGATCTTAGGCCGAAGTACGTTTGCGACATGATAGCGGTGTGCAGCACAATACGGCTTCGTTGCAGTCAACAAACATGCATGTGAGCTTGGAAACCACAATCTGCATAATCACCAACAGGACGTTTCGCATCTTTATTCAGGGCCTTTCGTACCTTTATGCATATACCCGCTGAGCTTATGAGGTGAAAAACACAATGAAATCGGCCGCTACACCTTGGCAACGTTCATTAAGCCTTGCGGGAATGTGTCTGTTCAGCATATCTCTCTAATTACAATGATTACTCCTTGCCACATACACACAGCATCCTTGCAAGGAAAGTGATTGAGGCTTCCCATATCGAACAGATACCTGAAGAGTGTGTTAGTCCGGCGCCCATCGCCCTGAGTTATGTTGAATGTAAGCAACAGCACGTGCCAAATGTGATAACCAAGATACGGCGCCAGCGTTCATCTGCAACGTCCCTGTTGGCATGCCTTTCTGTTTTCTGATAATGTTGCGATGCGCACTTTTATGTACTAATGCTTTCCTATTAAAAAAAGCATAGTTATCAGTCATGCGAATGTCTTGCACACTTCATACTTGGTCCTCGTCTCTGTGAGCGTTGCACCAGCTAAAAGGTGATATTATTAGGAGACGTATTTAGCATTGTCTCTCAAGGACTTGTGTTTCATGGTTTGCTTGGTTTTGCGCAAGGTTGCCATCCGCGTTTTCAATCGGGCTAGTTCCCCATAAACGGAGACGCGAGTTGATTGTGGTCGGACATTTGTGAAAGAAACGCAAGCGGCTTCGACTTAGACACACACATTTTTTTTCGCAAAACAAGGGCCGAAACGCCAATAAGAATTGTGTTTAGCTTACGATGCCTGCGTAGCTGCAACATTCCAAGGGGATTACTACTTCATTATCTGGGTATCCTACTCTAGAAGTGTCGAATGCGTAATCCCTTACCTTAGCGTGCTTCATACCTCCTGTTTTCGCCACCTTACTACGTAGGGCTCCGTGTTTTTGGATAAATCTGAAAAAAAAAATTGATAAACATTCACTTGTAAAATTTTTGTCAAATCGGATTTATCCGATAAAATCTGCTTTCAACGACCAATAACCCTGACCTGTTGTTTAACGAAAGGGAATGTTCTAAGTGGTCATTAATACATCGTCCTGATTGGCTGGCATGGATATTACCGCGCGTCAACAGTATCCCGTAGACCGCACCCATTGCGCATTTGACAAAGGGCTTGTCGCTCACGGAGCGAGAGACGTCAACATATGCAGGGCCCCCGGGAGTGCGAGACAACATCTTAATGTATCGTCTTCTGGCGTCACTCCATGGGGCCCGCCAGACGACATCGAATATGCGGACTTCGTAAATCATGCTTGCGTATGTTCCAACAACCTTTAGGCTGCAATACGCTCAAACTTGGGGGTTTTGTATTCATCTGTTTGTGCTTGTGTCTATATGTGATTGTGCGTCGAAATCTGTTTTCGTGTTCCGATATCATTTCATCTAAAGTATTGAAGTATTGAGAATAATGCAAAACTTGACTCCAAATTTCTGAGAATAGGAAACTTACGAAAAATAAACTGTGATAAACGCCGAATTTTCGCAAGAAAATCAACTCCGACAACAGGGAGCTCTACTTATACTTTATACGGCCTGTTGACATGTCGTGTTTGTTGAAACTAAATTTGCAGCCATCATGCAGCGTACCCTGTTCTTAAGCGCCCCGCACTTCATGGAACCAAAAGTGTGCACTCGATCGTCATTATTTTTGTTCACTTTGCTCCACATGCTTCGCTACACAAGCTCTTCCATTTTCTCCTTTTGCAATGCAGTGCGCACCGCTAGTGCTGTGACTGAAAATATGTGTTTTATATTAAATAGTCACATGTATTCGTTGAACTTATTGCTTTAGCCATAATTCTTATCTCGCTGCCACTGATTTCAATAAGTAGCCTTCATTACCCTCCTTAAACCTTCGCAGGCATGTGCACTGAAGGACCATTGCCCATTTCACCGGGCCAAACCATGCAGCTGCCGGTGCCCATGTGCAAACGTTACATGTCATGACCACATGAGGCGAGTCACAGTTACATGGTAAGCCACTCATTTAAATGATCAATGAGAATTTCAAATAATGCAAGAATAAAATGATCAGTGCCTATTGAACTGCATTTTAGTTTTACCTAGCACAAGTAAATATTTATAATAGTTGGCAATAAGTTAGGCCAATAGATCTTTTTCGTCCTCTATTCTGACACCCTGCATCGTCGTGTCAAGTTTTTTATATCGTGTATTTCAATTGGGGCATCAATGCATTTCAGCACAATTTTGCAGTTGTTTTTGACGGGAATTCCAAAGGTACATGTACGGATCACTAGTACACTACTGTAAATCTCGTCGGCAAGACGCATGTAGCTCCTTTAAGTCTATAAAATTGATTTAAATTTGCTTCCCGCAGCGGCCCACGAAAAAAAATGACATCTGGACCCCAATAAAGTTTGCATCATCATCATCATCATCATCATCTAGAACGTGTTTCAGTGTACCACACTTTCAGGCAGATTGAAGGCCATAGTCACGTCAACTATCCAGAATGATAACTCCCCTCAGCGAGAAAGGCCACCCCGGAGGCCACAACCAGACGGATGTATATAAGCTCGCGTGGAACGCCAAATATTCTTTTTGTGAATATCCACAGCGTATGTGGTTGGCAGCATTACCAAAAGTGAAAGGCATAGGTCCATTACAGGATGACAGGTGGGATCTGCTTTCCTGTGAGCCGGAACACTGGATCGGTGACTCCAATGAACTCAAATACACCACAGATAAAGCGTAGTAAAACATTGAAATTTTATTGGTACACCAACGTGCGAACGCCGAATCGACATCGACTATTCCACACACTTTTTAGTGTACCTTTCTTACCCACACATCAACCAGACGTGTTCTTATACATTATGCATCCATGGTCCATCTGCACTAGCAGAGACGCGGCCTGTGATGACCTCGCCACACTTGCCCAACGAATCGCTCTGTCCCCTCGTCGACATGCAACACCCATCGAGCGTGGTCCTCTAACGGACCCCGCGCAGGCTGTTCGCGTACTCCTTCATGTTGACCGTTCTGTGGCCGTTGTAGAGTTGAATGCAGCGCGCATGCGCAAGCTTTACAAAGGAGAGGAAGAAGTCGCTCACTGGCCGCCGCAAGCAAGCGGTTCGAACCCTGTACATATCGATTTTAGTTGCTCTTTCTCGTGCTGTTCTTAAATAAATTGTATTCAGGAAAACCGATCATTGCATATTTGAGATTATCAGCGGAGGGTTGAATTCGTGACCACGGCGTTTGCATTTCGATGGGGCCGGATTACTAGAACACCCGGGAACATAGATTTAAGGCCGAACCATTAGGGAGTTTTTGCCGGCGTTTTCCCGGCGTTTCGTACGCCGGCGTCCCTCGACGTCGACGCTACCGGCGACGGTGGCCGAAACGTCCAACGGTCCAGACATCACGGGTGGCAGCGTCGACGCCGGAAGCAGTTCGATGGACGCAGAACCAATCAGCGTGCGGCTGACAGCGACTTCCGCTACGTAACGGCGTCGTCGCTGCTGCCAAAATGGCTGTCGCCCGCCTCGAATCTAATAAGTCATCGCCGTGCGCTGTGTGGCCCTTAAGTTCTCAACTGATGCTTGTATTTGACTTAGTTTATTCCCTAGAAGCTTCGACAGCAAAGCGCTCGTGATATCTTTGAACTTTTTCCGAGAGCCGTACTCAAGTTCATCTGTAGGCTTAGCGGGAATGAGTGTATTGGCCGAATACGTGGCCTCAAAGATATACGGCAGCTTCAAGCTCAGAGGCCATATATTACAAGTTTGTGCTTCTTCTTAATGCCAATAGCTGGCGCTACAAGTCAAATAAAAAACAGACTTTTCGGTGGCGTTGTGTCACTGACTCGTTTTGTGCACCATAGAACTGCTAATGAGACATAAAAGCTATAATCAGGAATATATCTTGTTGGTCCATTGACGGAAACTGTACACTGCTTTACGAGGTATCAGGTTCATTCCCTCTCGTCACACTGTGTGACGCTGAGCTAACGCTCTTCATATGGTTTGCTGCCCTCTCTGACGGCGGTGATGCGACGACGCCGAGGGACGCAACGCCAGGAAACGCCGGCAAAAAGCTCTATATGATTCGGGCTTTAGGTAGATCCTAAAGAACATCTGGAGACATCAGTTATTCTGCAGTTCCCCCACCACAACGTGCCACGTTACTATGTGACGCTTTTGACAAGCAATATCACAGTAATAATCCTCATTTTGTTGTAATAACTGGAAAATGATTATATAAAGTTTTGTGAAGTCTGCTCGGCAAGGGAAAATATGTTTAGAATATATTTGGTGCATATGGTGCACAGCATTATTAAACATAGCGTGTGAACAAATCCAATGCCGCAATAAAGAAAAACCGAACATCACAAAATATAGCAGTATAGGGCTTGAACGTCTTCGCTCAATACGAATGTTGCGAGACTAACGATCCTGTAAGCTGCTACGTAGACATTTAGGCAGCCAATTCTATATTTATACGTTCACACAAGAGATGTAACCTTTTTGCATAAGTTCCTTTGCATAGTGCATAAACATTTTGCATTTTGCCTCTCCATGTTTATCCTGGATTGCATGTATGCACTGTGTTCGCGTAAACAGCTTTAACTGCACAATGGAATCATTTATACGCCTCGATTTCTTTCATACTTTACCCCTGCAGATGCCTAAAACGTTTGCGGTCACTTAGAGTCGTGCAAACAGTGCAAAGTAAACATTAGACGACTTCGAACGTTTTTTTTTTCTTTATCCGAGTACGAATTCTTTAACATAGGTTACAGGCGATTCGTGGACGAGATACGATATGGTCATGCTTCATAGATCGGTATTAGATATGCCCTAAGGTAGCAGATGTCACTTGGCGATGAAGGTGCGCTCGACATTTGCCGCGTTTTGAACGTCTCCCGTGTTTTGTAGAACAAGCCGACAAGTGATGGAAGGAAAGCTAGTGCTAGACAAGACACGAAATATGGGTGGGTTGAACACCATGCAATTTTCTTTTCATTTTAACACGAAAGTGTTTCATTCAGGGTTCCACCATGATTTCAGTGGCATCATTTCCATCACGGATGGGCCGTATAAGGTGCACACGAACAGATACTAAAGAAAACAAAAGAAAATGTTCTGTTGACCTGAGAGCCGAAGCCCCGACATTTTGGTCCCCGACGATGGGAGCCGGGCGCTTTACCGACTGCGCCCCCGACACTCATGTATGCGTCCTTTTAAACGCGCCTTATATCATTCACATCTTCTCCCATTCAAGAAAAGGGAAATGGACAACCACCCGTTTGTAGCTCGAAGCCACAAGGACCCCTTTCCTTGTGGCTTCGTCCTACGAACGGGTGGCTGTCTATTTTCCCTATCTTAACCCTTTCGCCACCTTGCGGGATTCTGCAGAACTGATCTGCAATACTTCTCTCTTTCACATTGACCGCGCTGGCGTGGGGCGGTGTCGCCGTCTGGGAGAGATGAAATGAAGTACTGAATCATCACACAAACGTGCGCCAACAGGCCGCGCGCTTCGGCACTCTCAGTGCTAGGGCGCCTCGATGCCAGCGTTCCTTCAACGAAGGAACGCTGGCATCGAGGTACCATACTCAGCGCAGTGGAGGCTGGCTCCTCAATTTCCACTTAATTTCACTTTAATATAGATTTAGTGAGTGCTTTGTTGGCGTGAGACACGCCAGCGGGCAGCGGGGCGCCTTTGCTCGTTTACGGCTCAAGCGGCGAGCTCTGCCTATCTGTTCATAAAGCGCTGTGGGTTAGTGTATGCATTAGCAGATGTGTAGGTTACCCAATTACTGGAGAGCGCACACCTTCCCGTTTGTGCCGTCAGATAATGGCGCTTCGAATCAGTGGATATCGGCTACCAGTGCTCATTACGTGTTTGTTCATGTCATCACTGCGCGGAATCACCGTACGCTGTGTCCCGTTTTATGTTAACTGCATAAGCTATTAGAAATGTTTATTCTTTACCCTTGACGTTAGTCGTCGCGATGGAGAGGTGCCACCTGGCGTCAACGTAGGTGTGTCCAGATCAAACGGTGCTTTACCGCTAAACACCAGCAGACAATGTGCAAGCTCTCATTTATCAGCGTACAATGAACAACGGACTGCTTTTGCAAAAACAGATTTCACTTTTGTGTTTTACTGATTTCTATGACGGAGGGATCAACCATATTTTATAACCTTTAGTTAAGCACAGCCTACTGCTTTGAATGCGATATTTCTGGGCGGTAAACTACTGCAAAACGCTGCAGAGAAAGCCAATGACGTCAACGGGAGAATGTCGCGAAATCAATGCATTGGTGTAGCGAGAGACACGCCAGCGGAATGTGGAACGCCTTGCCGCGTTCATGGCTCAAGCAACGAACTCTGCCTCTCGCGTTCCTGAAGCGCTGCATTATATATACATGAGTGCAGGTGTAGGTAACTCCATTACTGAGGAACGCACACCTTTGCGTTTCTCTCATCAAATGACGTCGCATTCAATGAGTTCATGTTGAGTACCATCGAGTTGATGACACCTTTGCGCGGGATTTACCATATGCTTTGTCTCGGTGTATGGTAACTACTTCAGCTACCACGGGCCACACAGGTGGAGGCAAAACTACATGAACTACAACGAAGTACTTCACTGGCAGTACTTCAGCCACCACGAAGCACAAGGACTACACAGATGGAGGCAAAATGCAAGTATTGCGCCTCCACACATGTGGCCCATGTGCTTAGATTTAGCTACAAGTGAAAGATCTCGGAGCCCTCCACAACAGCGTATCTCATAAGCATACGGTGGTTTTCGTGCTTAAGCTTCCAACAATTATTATTACCGAGAGGCGCTTCTCCGGCCTGATCTACTTCTAGATTGCTCCGTTGTAAAAGGCATGCAGGCACGCTCATTGCTACAATGTAAAATGTCTGGCGCCGAACTTTCATAACTTGCGAGCATTGCCTTGCCTAAAGGCACGCATCGAAGTCATCAGCGTAGCTGCCGATGTATTTGCAAAAATACCCGAGAAAAGACGAGAACAAAAACATGGTTGATCCCTCCGTCATAGGAATCGGAATAATACGAAAGTAAAGCGTGCCCTTACAGAAGTAACGGAATGTTTACTGTAGATTGATATAACAGAGTTTGCACAATGTATATTGACGTCTGGCAGCTGTAGCACCAATTAACGTGGATGTGCCCACTTTGACGATTGGTGGTACACCTCCATCCCGACGACTAACGTCCATGTTAAATGATTAAACAAACCCTTGTGGTAGCTGTAGTAGTTAACGGTGAAAGCGTAATCAGAGGACTAGGTGTGATAGCCAGAAGAGCGTCGCATATTGGACGCAGAACTTGGTCGCCATACCGCGGCATGTAAATGTGATTGAACACCACGGCCGCACTAGTGGGAAACGCAAAGCGCGTCGTGCCGCCCCGGTAGCCTGGCCGCGATTTTTCTAGGGGCGAGTGCGCGAGCGGGGAACGTGGTGTTGCAGCCAGGTGAGGCAGGTGTGCGTCGCAGGGCTATGAGCGAGGCCGACGCTTTTACTACGTTTGTCTAAGGTCGCCACCTCGCGGTGTGTTAATGCATTGACAAAGAACTTCTATTGAGAACGCTCCGAATGGGATGGACGTGTAAGGCATTGCAGATGCTAATCGTGGAGGCCACAGTAATGACTAGTTACTTTACCGCTCCCAGAGGGCAACACCACCCCGCCGACCGGGAGAGTGCCAGATATAAAAGGCGCGTTTGTAAAGGCACTAGAGTCTGTGACTGTGGCGCACTGGATAGCGTGCCCGGCATCTGTTGTTGCGGACCGATCGGTCTTGTGTTCGATGCCCGTTGACGGAACTTTCTTTCTTAGCCACCTGATCGTGTACACTTTTTCAACATCCTTTCCGTGACGGAAATACGTCACTGAAGTCTTGGTGGGCCCAGGCATAAAACACTTTCGTGTTAAAAATGCAAACACATTCATTGTGAGTACAAAGACTACCTGCACGACTGCAGAATAAGTGATAAAACAATCTCGCGTAGTTGTGACGGCGATGAAGCTTGAAACGGTAAAGATGAAGTACTTTTTTGGGTGAACCTGTGTTCATAAAAAGGAGCACTCACTGTACAAGCGAGTAACACTCGCAGTAAAATGCGGCAAGGATGCTAGTCGGTAATGAAATATGTGATCGTTGGTAAAGCACACCGGGTTTTCGAGAACATGAAAAATTAGCTCGACTACTGGCGTTGTGCGTGCAATCCCATCAGAACAGTATAAAACAATTGTGAGGCTTTCATACATTCCGGCGTAGCCCGCACCAATCGTGATCACATGTGTAGATGTACGGTCTCATGAAGATAAGAAAAGAAGCGTTATGGCAATACCATTGAGTCTCGCTGTATGCAATAATAATAATAATAATAATAATAATAATAATAATAATAATAATAATAATAATAATAATAATAGTAATAATTGTTTGGGTTTAACGTCCCGCCACCACAATGTGATTATGAGGGGCGCCATAGTGAAGGGTTCCGGAAATTTCGACCACCTGGGATAATTTACCGTTCACCAAAATAAAGTAAATGAGCACGAAGAATTTTCGCCTCCAACGAAAATGCGGTCGCCGCGGCCGGGAATGGTTCCCGCGACCTTCGGGTGAGCTCCGTTAAGTGGTCAGCTGTGGAGCACCATAACCACTTGACCACCTTGGCGGGTCTAGCTATATATGAAGTATTATCATGTTAGTATTGAATTCGAGAACATCTAGCGTACGGGATATAGTTGTTCATTCTTTGTGTTTCTATATGATTATTTGCTTTTCGTTTTCATAGTTGCTTTCTCTTGCATCTCTTCTATTTGTTCGCAGTAAATGCTTCAGCGCAAAGCAGGACGAACTACAAATAATAAAACAGCCAATCACAGCGCCAGTGCTTGTCTCTTCTGTTATTTGTGGTCAGTTCTGCTTTGCGCTGAAGTTTTTACCTTGAATGCTATGTACATACCAACCACGCCCAATAGATTTTTTATTGATATTTTTGTGTTTGTGTTCGTTTAAAACTGTACTGTTTTGTCATGAAGTCTTGGCCGAAAGAGTCTGTAGGTTTTATAAGGACGTTTATGACCTTCCAGTAATTATGTGTTAAATTTTGGAGCAGTGACTTGTCACAATAGTAAATAGCATTACTTAAAAAACTTCGCTATAAGGTGGCAGAGAATCTTCAGCATTTTTCGCCTACATGGACATTAAAAATGCACTATTCAAGAAAGGACGAATTGATGAATGATCTTGACATAATTTGTACTGTCTCGGGAAGGTAACGTAATTCGCGCGTTGTCTTAATTCAGACATTTATAACACCAGTTGGTGCAACTCTTCCACCTGAAACACTTGCTGTTCACTCTTCCAAGCCCGTGCTCATGCACTGTTCACGCATGCACTCAGCTCCGCATGTCGCACTTATATGCGGTCGACGTTTCGCTAGGTGTAAGCTTAGCAAACGCTTAGCAAACCCAAAACCAAAATTGTTTCCTCTCACATATCATGCATAAAATTCACTGCAGAACTGCGTCATGCGAACTGCTAGCTATATGTGGGTTTCAGTAGCACTCACGCATAAGGTGAAATTCTTAGCCTCAAACACTGATGATTCTCTGTTTTGAATCACTCACATCGAAAAGGTCGGATTGCGACACGCGGAGCTGGAGCGCACCTGTGAGCCTGCATGCACAGGAGCTTCGAGGAAGTCACCAACACGTGTCCCCGATGGAACAGAACGGCAAGAAATGCTCTAAAATTGCGGCTCGAGAAAGGAAGTGAATCACAGGACAGCTGTGAATGTATTAAGCTTGAGGCTTAAGTTCGCCCCTTGCTAAGCAACCGACACCAGAAGTTCGTGTTCGTGAACATTGCATCAGCTCTACATGTAATTTTGTATTACACTTTCTTCCAAAATGTTATTGCTTCTTGTGACAATGAACGGCTCAAAAAGAGTAATAAATATTTACTGAAATCATTAAGTCGCCTTCTCATGACTAATAATTTAGTAATATGCCAGTATACAGAATAGGACAAACTGATTTCGCTTTTTCAATGCATGTTGTTCAGTTACGCCCACGTTTTATTGCCACAGCAATTATAACCACACTCTCGACGGTTTTTTGCCGCCACTATCGCCATCATGTCCCGTGCATGTATATACCTATATATGCACGGGACATGATGTATATAGAAATAAATGCCACAAATAAACATTATTCCGAAGAAAAAAATGCTGAAGCATTCAACCGGGAATTCGAACCTGCGACCCCTCGCTCCACAGCGCAATGCCTTAGTTCCGTCATGCGTGATTCGTTCTACAGGATACTACCGGTTGAACACAAACGGACGTGGCGTTGGGTGAAAGGCACGGTACGCTACATGTGGCGAAATTTAAATTATTGGAGACGCGGGCCATGCTGCATCGTTGCCCCCGCTGCGTTTTCGTCGTATCGCTGGCGACCCACGCTAGTTTTCCATTTTGGGGTTGTAGCGCCGTATAACTCGTGTCGAGTCGGCCAGGGAAAAGGAATAGCGCCCCGTGGCTCGTGGCTGTGCGAGCTAGTGGAAACGCTTTGGCTCTTGTAGGAATATGCCACAAGAGTGAAGAAACGACACGGCTCAAACAGAATCACGGCATATATCCTACACCATGACCAGAATCCTGAGGCTAGAATTACAGCGCAAACGCACAAGACACCCACGAAGAAAAGGAACGTGCGACACAAGCGCTGACTAACTAACAACTGCTTTATTATTTCATACAGAAGTGCATATACATATATACCCAAGGCAACCTTGCCAGACATGCGTACGCAACAATAGCTGTAAGCCAAAACGTTTAACAAGGATGATAGCGTATTAGAAGAAAACATGAAATCATTCAAATTGGTAGAGAGACAAATAGGTTAAGAACAAGTAAGATGGACAAAGAAGTAAATTTGCGCTCTAATTTTAGCCTCAGGAATGCGTACCACCTAGGCCCAAATTAGGTTTTATTTTAGTGACCAGAATCGACGTCCGCCGGGAACGCGAGCCGTGGCTTCACGTGCCACTGCCAAGCGCCGCCTTATTTTCTTTTCTTGAGGTCGTGCGCTCTCCGGTTTTATTCGCCGCACCGAAGAAGGCGCTTCATGGTCGTGGGACAACTCGAGCGCAAGAGTCTGATGAGTGGCTTGCGTTGTGCGTGCGTGTCTTGACGGCTCGCAAACTTCTTAGGTTCCAATTCTAAAATTATCTACTGTTTCGCCGGAGTTGGGAATGTGTGCTTCCGACATGTGCTTTGGCATACGTGGCGTAGTCGACCGTGCACGCCCGATTATCTATTGAGGGGGAGCATCACCGCAAAGTTTGCGTTGAAGCTATACACAGCACGAAGGTCACTGCGCGCTGCAACTGCCGCGTTTGCGAAAGGAGTAAGCTGCAGTTGAAATAACAAATTTGCCACTTTTCATTCGTCCCGTATATACCTTTGCGTTATTTTCGTGCGTTCTTCTTTTTCTTTGAGCAGAGCGCTGCAAGTACCGAAATGTGATAGTTGTTCGTTCACACTCGCCTTGTGTGTTTTCTTTTCATGCGTCATTAGTGCTTGAGCAGCGCGCAGCAAGTTTCTAGCTGCTCGCCGGTCTTCCTGCGACATTCCAAATTCTTGCTGTCGCATTCATTGCTTCGCCATTGAGGTGAAATTGGGCCATTTTTTCATAACTTTCGCGAAATGCTTTTTCAGATTTTTCCTGTTAACGTTGCCAGTATTAATTTTTCCACATCATCATCTTTACTTGAAACTCACCGAATGTGTGAGTTGTAGGGAAGGGTTGTGCTACAAAACACCAACACTTTGACGCACAGCTATGTCCTTACTTTGTCGCGATGTTTGCGCCTGAATATCTTATGAAGAGCAGATCTTTACACTTGCATTATCTCGGTAAAACGTGTCTGGATACAGTGCAGAACATTGTCATGAATGTATCACGTTCGATACTGATCCAAGAAGCTGATCGGCATGAGTTGATATTAAGAAATATAAAGAAATCCATATTGCGTTAGTCTACTGTAAAACACGCTCTATGAAAACAGTGTTTTATGGCTCTACCTCGGGAATTCTACTACCATTCCTACCAAGTTTATACGTGCGATGACGCAATGTCTTTCATCGTTTTCATAGGAGGTACCCTAGCGTGGGTTACACTACGTATAATGCTACATAACTTCCTAGTTTTTGTGATGAACGTAAAAGTGACGCCATAGTGCAAAGTTTTCAAGTATTCTATGCAATCAACGGGCAAGAATCGCACGTTTACGTAGATCACCGCACACAACTCTCTTTTCATTTTCTGGCCAAGCTCGTCACGCTTCCCAGCAAAAGAGTAAATATGGTAAGAAGGCGCTACTTGCAGCAGTAAGTGTAAAAAATCTAGATCCAACGGTCTTCCGCAGTTCACCACAGCTTTCAGAAAAAAAATCGCTGACGATTACGATACTACCTAATGCAAATTCTGAGCGCTGGTGCATGCTGGCCCAACGCCAACTGTGTTTGAAATTTTGGCTATCCGCAGTTGTAGCAGTGTAACATTCGTTACATGTTGGCACAGAAACTGCTATCGCTCTAGTGCTACGCACACCATTATGTATATAGAAGGTGTCGCGAACGAAGAGAAACGCCGACAGACCCGTTACGACAAGTGAAGCCAGTCGCAGCGCACCTGCCAGCCCTGCATGCGTATGAGGTCATACCACGTTTCATGTACGGACAATGCGAACTGTGTTTGAAGTTTTTGCTATCCGCAGTTGTAACGAAGTAACATTCGTTGCATGTTAGTGAGTAATAGCTCAGCGGCTCAGCGGGCAGAGGGCCCAGAGAAGGAGCGGAGAGGGCAGCCGAGCGCAAGACAAAAAGAAGAGTAATAGCTAAGCGTCGCCCCGCTCGTTTCAGCGGATCGCATTGCTGCGCCATCTGTTGAACAAGGTTGAAGTTACTCTCGATCGAGCAGAGGCTTTGCTGCGTCCCCTGCCGAATAAAATTACTACGAAAAGAATATTACAAAAGGCATCTTTCGTAACATCGCAGGTGTTAAGTAGAAACACATCTTAGTTTTTTTTTTTACGTGAATTCATGTTTACAGTGGTTTGAATGCATGACAGACAGTTCGACGTTCGAAAAAAAAGTCGACACTGAAAGGGTACAAGTGAATCCAAGCCAAGCAATCGAGTGTGTTTGCTTTTAGCGGCACCGTTGTTGCAGTGTGTTTTGCTCTTCTTTGCTGTTAGCGCTATGCCGCGAAGCATAATACAAGACCCTTTGGTTCTCTCACAGCTGAAATGATCGGAGATAGAACTTTTAGTACTGGAATTGTTAGGATTTATGATCAAATTTTTCGATCCTAAAATTAGAATTTTTGGATCGAAGAGGCGAGTCTTGTGAATTGCTTTTCACGCTTATTTTGCTTCAATTGCAGGTGTTGAACTTTTGGACACAGGAAATAAATGAGCATATCTACATAAAACACGTGTTATTTAGGCACGAGGTCGGTCGAATGAATTGCTTAACTTATTCCCTTTGATAACACTTATCACAGGATCACCAAGAAAACAATATATATGTACCGGGCGGGTTTGATGTCATAGGCAAAAAAATAAAAACGGTTTTTTTTTTAAACGGCCTGCGTTTTGCGTTTAATTAAAAAGGGTGATTTTTTAAAATTCAGATATTCCATTAAAATGTTAAAGTAATAAAGGCTTCGATTTCGTAGACTAATTCTACAGAGCACCGGGATACAATTTACGGCTGTAAAAGATGCTTTGCTCAAAATGATGCCCCACACCTGGTAACTACCTCTATGACTGGAATTTAAATGCAGTTCTCTATGTGGAAAGAATAAAGGCGTCTCCGTTTTTTTCTAATTTTTTTTTGTCTTTCGAAATCCATGATATGATACGCTATTGGAGATTATGATCAGCGATGTTCAATGTCCCAATACAGGACACATAATCAAAACCGCTCGCGCATGCCTGTATAATTTGCGCGCTCGTATTTCAAGCATCATGAATCTAGTTTCTCAAGCATCATTAATTCATCAAGCATCATGTAGCCATTATGACAAGCCAACTAAGGCGCACATGAGGACCGCTTATGGCTTAAATGTGACATACGGTGCATGTTTGTTTGTTCCTTAGTCTTTAAAAAGGCGCAAACCTTTCTCGCATTTCAGACTGCGTGCAAGAAAAAAGCGCTACAACAGCTTTCCTTAGAATTTTAGGTTGAAAGTGAATGGAAAATGGGACATGCCGTTTTTATTGGGCGCATCATGGCACAGTTCCTTCCATCAGATATGTACGAGACATAACAAGCGAAAGATAATCGGGCGCCTAGTGCGTCTGAGATTACTTGCGGTTTTTGCGGACAAGATTGCGCTTCAATTCTCGTTCATTTCTATTGATATGTCAATAGCGTCAACCATACGTTACCATTTTATCTGCAAGATACTTTGCAGCTATGCATGTAAGAGAAATAGGAGGATAGACAGGTCAGAGCTCTTGCCTTCAAATGACGATATTCAATCATAATAGCAAGGTATTCCCTATGGCAATTAAATGATTCAACAAATGCGCCAGAAACCAACACGTAAGCAGCCAGCAAACAAAAAAGCCGGCAGATCCCACGCATTGTGGGAATCGATGTAATGCGAAGCAGCCAGCAAAGAGCTGCATACATCGTCTTGTATGTCATTGAGGAAAATGCGTGTCATGGTTTTCATGTTAACTCCTATTATTTATGTTCGTCACACAGTAACGTCGCGCAATACCAACTTGGGGGTCGATCAACCTAGAGAAACGGCCGCCAGCGCACCATGAGCGTGGCACGTAAGTCATGCTGTACATGACATGTGTGTCATGATTTTCATGATAACTCGTGTTATTTATGTTCGTCACACGATCACGTCGGAAGAGACCAATATTGGTGTATATCAAGCCAACGAAACGGCCGCCAGCGCCCCATGAGCGTGGCACGTAAGTCATGCTGTACATGAGATGCGTGTCATGATTTTCATGATAACTCGTGTTATTTATGTTCGTCACACGGTCACGTCGCAAGATACCAATTTCGGTGCATATCAATCTAGCGAAACGGCCGCCAGCGCCCCATGAGCATGGCACGTAAGTCATGCTGTACATGGCATGCGTGTCATGATTTTCATGATAACTCGTGTTATTTATGTTCGTCACACGGTCACGTCGCAAGATACCAATTTTGGTGTATATAAAGCTAGCGAAACGGCCGCCAGCACACCATGAGCGTGGCACGTAAGTCATGCTGTACATGACATGTGTGTCATGACTTTCATGTTAACTCGTGTTATTTATGTTCGTCACACAGTCACGTCGCGCAAGACCAATTCCGGGGTAGATCTAGCTAGCGAAACGGCCACCAGCGCGCCATGAGCGTGGCACGTAAGTCATGCTGTACATGACATGCGTGTCATGATTTTCATGATAACTCGTGTTATTTATGTTCGTCACACGATCACGTCGGATGAGACCAATATTGGTGTATATCAAGCTAGCGAAACGGCCGCCAGCGCCCCATGAGCGTGGCAAGTAAGTCATGCTGTACATGACATGCGTGTCATGATTTTCATGATAACTCGTGTTATTTATGTTCGTCACACGGTCACGTCGCAAGATACCAATTTCGGTGCATATCAATCTAGCGAAACGGCCGCCAGCGCCCCATGAGCATGGCACGTAAGTCATGCTGTACATGACATGCGTGTCATGATTTTCATGATAACTCGTGGTATTTATGTTCGTCACACGGTCACGTCGCAAGATACCAATTTTGGTGTATATAAAGCTAACGAAACGGCCGCCAGCGCACCATGAGCGTGGCACGTAAGTCATGCTGTACATGACATGTGTGTCATGACTTTCATGCTAACTCGTGTTATTTATGTTCGTCACACAGTCACGTCGCGCAAGACCAACGGCCACCAGCGCGCCATGAGCGTGGCACGTAAGTCATGCTGTACATGACATGCGTGTCATGATTTTCATGATAACTCGTGTTATTTATGTTCGTCACACGATCACGTCGGATGAGACCAATATTGGTGTATATCAAGCTAGCGAAACGGCCGCCAGCGCCCCATGAGCGTGGCAAGTAAGTCATGCTGTACATGACATGCGTGTCATGATTTTCATGATAACTCGTGTTATTTATGTTCGTCAGACGGTCACGTCGCAAGATACCAATTTCGGTGCATATCAATCTAGCGAAACGGCCGCCAGCGCCCCATGAGCATGGCACGTAAGTCATGCTGTACATGACATGCGTGTCATGATTTTCATGATAACTCGTGGTATTTATGTTCGTCACACGGTCACGTCGCAAGATACCAATTTTGGTGTATATAAAGCTAACGAAACGGCCGCCAGCGCACCATGAGCGTGGCACGTAAGTCATGCTGTACATGACATGTGTGTCATGACTTTCATGCTAACTCGTGTTATTTATGTTCGTCACACAGTCACGTCGCGCAAGACCAATTCCGGGGTAGATCTAGCTAGCGAAACGGCCACCAGCGCGCCATGAGCGTGGCACGTAAGTCATGCTGTACATGACATGCGTGTCATGATTTTCATGATAACTCGTGTTATTTATGTTCTTCACACGGTCACGTCGCAAGAGACCAATATTGGTGTATATCAAGCTAGCGAAACGGCCGCCAGCGCCGTTTGTGAATTCCAGATTGTTGAATTAATGTGAATTCCAGATTGTTGAACCACAAGAACATCTACAGTTTCATCATGCAACGGGCTATCTACTGAAACCTCATGGACAGCTGCTTGCGACTGTTTCTGGTTGCAAATGTTTTATAAATGTCCGATACGGTCACAAAAGACGCATTTTTTCCTTTAGCTGGGCAGCGTTTCCAAGCAGCGCGATGCTGCTTAGAACTGCATCTGAAGCAATGCGAAGAATTCAAGTGTTGCTGCGAATTCGATAGACAGCGCTGTCGAGATAGGGGGTGGTTCCCAGATGTAGCTGCCGTATCGCGTTGACTGAAAGTGCGAGCACGCGGCCGTGAATTCGGTGACTGCAACGATGAAATGCCCTTTGTGCCCGACTGCGCATATACTGGTTGCACAGAAATAGGAAATTACTTCATTTCTACTGCTGCATCCTCGATTTGACTCGCGAGAGCAACTGCCTTGTTGAAGAAAGCGAAGACTCTTCTAACAGAAGACGTTCCCGTATACGATGCGAGGACACACCGGCAACAAACTGGTCACGTAATGATCCGTCTTGCGACGTAAATGAGTACATCGTGGCAAGCTGTGTTAATGCGGTCACGTATTCTTGAATAGACTCGCCTCGAAACTGAATTCGGTGGTGAAATCGGTGGCGCTCGAGGACCAGGTTGCAGGTGGTATCGAAGTGCTTAGCCAGAGCCGCTACCGTGGAATCCTACACGTCGGGCGTAGCTCGGGTCCCTTCTTCCTCCTCTGTCTTTTCGGCCCTCTGCGAAACAGACAGGATATTGAAAATACGTTGACCTTCGGGTCGCAAGGAATATAGTAGAATAGCCTTGCGTCGCTCTGGGGAGAACTCTAAAGCACCGGAAGCCAGCAGGAAGACCTTGAACATGTCGTGCCATCGGGGCCATGGCTGCACGGGGCGACCCGGTGCCGGAAGGAACGCATCTGGTGGTGCTATGCCGGCGAAGGCCATCTGGGGGGCGTAGCTGGGTATCCCCCGGGAATTATATCCAAGGGGTTGAAACACTCGTCGCCAATATAGCGAAAGAGTGGCGTAACTCGCACTCACGGGTAACGTTTGCATACTCGCTGTTTTATTAGACGTTTCACAAATAATACAAGCACAACGACACAGTGTTGCCAACATAAACACTGAAACCAAAACTGCAGGAACTATGTACAGGATACAACATATAGGCTTTACATTTCGCCGATCATAAGGCGGTCATAATGAAGGAAAAACGCCGCCCACGTCTCAACATCATATGCTCAGTGTGATTCTCAGTGTGATGCTCAGTCTGTATATACTGTACAACCGTGTTGTCACGCCTTTGCATGATCAAGTGGGCAATGTACGGAGGGAGTCACGGTTAATCATCTCCCGGAGCTTCGCCCACTCGTCATCATTCACTTTGTGGACATGCTGTGATTTTTTTACTCTTCTGCCACCTTATATTACATATGTCGATGCAATTTATTGCGCGACATGAAGCCTGCATAGGGTCTTTTTGCAAAGGAGTTTCAAGCACCAGCATGGGTCTGTCTCGACTACCACGCAGCGGGCCCAGGTTAAAGTCCCACGTAATCCTGGACGTTTTTTACTTATTTCATTTTTGTCTTAGTTCGCGCGATAGCGGTTACGGACACCGGCGACGGCGGAGGACAACCACGTCACTGTTGTGATCTCAGAACAGCGTTCACTGTAAAAAAATAGCAGCATATCCACGGGTGAATGATGAAGAGCTTGGGCGAAGCTCCTGAAGCAATCATGGTTACACCGTGAAATGTTCAGTCGTTTCGCCCAGCAGTAATCAAAGCGATAGGAAGCTTTGATTACTGCACGCCATCTAGCGTGCAGGGCGCCGCTGCTTTTTTCTTTCTTTCTTTTTCCTTTTCGTTTCTTTTTTATTTTCCCTTTTCTTTTTTTCTTTCTTTTTTTGCACACATATTGCACTCATCTCTGGGATGGGACAACACCATCTATTGAATGGTACGGGAGCCGCGACGGCGGGGGAACGCCGGATTGAGCGACGATCGACCAGGTGATGCTATAAGGAGCTTCGCCTCTAAAAAAGTTCACTGACGACAGAAGTCATTGTCGGTACGATTCTTGTTAAGATATATACCCCTTCCAACCATGCGAATTAAAAATTGGCACGCGTACATAGTTATCACTAGCCAAAAAATGCAGAAATATCCATGCCAATCCACGCCTACATGTACAGTGAAAAACACAGGTCGCACTTTAAGTTTCAACAGTCGTCAGCCAAATGAGTGCATTTGCTTGCAGGTTAAATCGCTTGCTTGCGTGTGTAATTCTTTCAATTTTATTGGCTGAAGCCTAGCGCCCTCTGTCACTTGAGTTGACAAAAAGAAAAGAACGCCGAACAAATGGTTTGCGATGCGAAACCTGAAACATCCCGGAATCACGGCAATGACGTTTACGAAAAACCCCGACGGGAGTGATACGGTAGGTCACTGGGGAGGCTTGCTCAGTAATGAAGTAGGGTTCAGCGATCTGCGATATAAATTCCTCACATCATCAGGGAGTACGAATGGGCGACAAGAGGAGCACTTATCGAGAACAAAATCTGACGCCGCTGTCAGAGCTGCCTTAAAGATGCTTGCGATAGTGTTCACTACCATCTACACTGTGCAGATCACGTTATCGACATTCAAGTCCAGTGACCAAATATTCTGTTATAGTTTGAGTTCCCGGTTTGGGCATTGAAGGAAGAGGCGTCGATGATGAACGGCAGCGAACGGCCGTAGGCGATGTAGAAATGTCAATAGTCACTAGTTCATTGTACATTTCAGCAAATATGAATAGTAAAATGCTACCCTAGTTGGGGTTGCTTGGTGCGATGTGCAATAATATCATGCCCTGAGTGTTCAGTGAAATAGCTCTGTTAAGCCATTTGTTCGACGGAGGTTAGCTGATGATGCCTTATAGACAGTACCACGTATTCTCAGGCCATCTTCGAGGATTGTGGACAGAAATGCCTTGCCGCCGTTCTAAAATAGGCCCGCAAGGTGCATGATCACGCCACACAGCAGCTTCCTGAAAGAAGGTGAAAGCACGTGACCGCAGTGTTAGTACGCAGAGGAGCAGTCTGCGTACAATGAGGCAGAAGCGGCATCACAAGGAAAGGAGAACAGCACAGAAATAATTCATAACAGTACCGGCACCACATGCAGTACGTCAGTCTTGCTAGGAAAAGTTTTTTCAAAGGAATGAAAAAAAAAACACAGTAGTTTACAACAACACTCACACAGCAAGTTTCAGTGATTAAATATACAACACGAAAAATGTAGGCTTCATCAAAGTTGTCTGCCTCGCAAGCAAAGCCAAGTAGACTGCTCCAATGCGAAACAGTACGGGTAGAAAACTGTTTTAATGCCTCTGTTCTAGAAAAAAAGTGTTGCACGATGTGTTTGTTAGTGTTGCGGGTCGTTCATAATGTAGTGGGCTTTAATTATGAAGGTACAGACATACTAAGATTTCCTTTCTCACTATTACGCAAGAATTTGAGTTCATTGAATTTTTTGCGGACATACAACGTGGGGATGTTATGAGCATTCATGAGTTCAGTTGGTCAATATAGACTTTTGTATTTATTAACATAAATTGGATGGCTTTCTTTTGCAGCCGTTTGAAGCTCTTTGTATTATTTTAGTGTGCGGATCCCATCCCCGGATGCATACTACAATTTAGATCTGATAATCGCGTTATACGCTTGAACTTTAACATTCACATGTGCCATTGCAAGCTTCCTATTTAAAAAAGCACAGTTTCCGAATAGCTGAAGTGAAAATTGACGAAATTTGAGCCCGCCACGTCACACCACTAGAAAAGTGATCCTAAATACTCATACTGTGTTAATCATTATTGGGGGAGCCATGCGTCATGAGATAAACACACAAGAATTAGCTTTCCGTGTTATATTTATCAGCACAGTTTTATCAACACTCAATTCAATGTCCCATGCTGCGCACCAGCATTCAATGTCGCGAAGTTTCCTGTAATAGATTATGGTCTCCCGAGCAGGTTATTTATTTAAACACAATCATCCTGAAAAAGTTTAACAGATACTGAGTAAGGGATTGAAGGGTGTCCGCAGAAATTTTTCCAGGGGGGTGCATCCATGGGGGAGGGGGGGGGCGGGGGGGCTTCGTTCAATACCGTGACTTGACCGGCAAGGTTAGTCAATAATATATAATAACGTGCAAAAAGTTGGCTGGCAATCCTGAAGGCCGTTTCACACGGATATGCGGGCCTTTTGTGTGCTAACGAACGTGTGCAGCTTATTGCTACTGCATAGAAAGATATTATCCAAAATTGCAAGGGGGGGGGGGGCAGCCGCCCCCCCCTTGCACCCCCCTCCGGACGCCCATGAAGGGATTCCTTGCACTAAACATTTACATATATAAAGAATAATAGTGGCCCCAAAACACATCCTTGTGGCACACCAGAACTAAGATTGGGCATTCTGATACACTAGATTTTGTTTCAATGAACTGCTTTCTATTAGTCAAATTAGCTGCAACCCATTTATTAAGGTAAAGCGCCAACACTATGTTATATAACTTTAGAAGTAATTTCCTATGCGGAACCTAATGAAACACTTTGAAGAAATGAAGTAGGAGTATATCAGATTGACCTCGTCGATCTAGAACTGTTATAATTTCATTGGTAGCTATTACCACTTGCATTGTCGTAGACAATCCCATCCGAAAGTCATGTTCGCTAGGAGACAAGACGTTATTTTCTGCTAGGAAGCACTGGATATTGTGAGCCACTATGTGGTTAGGTAACATGCAACTTACAGAAGGTAAAAAAAATCGGCTTATAATTAGAAACTATTGATTTATCTTCCTTCTTATAGATGGGCACAATACGTGAAAGCTTCCAGTCGTCCGGAACATCACAATTACGCAATGACATATTAAGTACATCTGCCGAGAAATCACTTATCTGTATTGAATAACGCTTTAAAATCTATTAGGTATTTGGTCTGGTTCTATACTCTTCTTCGTGCTCAGATTCCTTAGCAAAACAACCAACTTCCTTTGTAACAAAAGGATCCGTCTACGTCTTTAAGAATAGCCTGTAGTGGTGCATAAGTACTTGAAGGAGTGAAGACGCTGTGCACCGCAAGTGCATCGGGCTACTAGCGATTTGTAAGAGGTCCGACCAACTTTATCCGAAGGATGAAAAAAGGTGCATTGGGACGCAGCTTGGGCTGTAAAAGGTCCGCAGGAGATGAAGCTAGTCGCTTCAGGCACTAAATAAGCAGAGTTTCGCCGCAAGTGTGCGGCAGTGAATGTGATAGCAATATATTGTAAGGTAATATGTTGTAAGGGAAGCAGCTAACTATTTTTGATCCCATCATGCGTAATTCAACAAAACAATGGCTTAATGGATTCTGGCCGCTCCAAGGAAGGAAGGTGTTTTCGTCCTGTCTGTTCTCCCAGTGCGCAATGAGCGGTGAAAGCACAGCAAGTTTACGAGCCGTATCGTGATGTCCGTGCAGATAGCGCACACGCCAGTGCTCGCAACCGTGCCCTTATGTGCAAAGTTCGCAGTTGCTGCACGAGCGACGCAGCCCCCCTCCCCAGGCGTTCATTCATGCATCATTGCCCGAAGAAAGACCAGCCGTTCGTTTCCTCTCTGCTTAAGCAATCGAAGGCAGGCGTCGCACGCGGGCTGATATCTCATCCGCCTCCCGTGCTACGGAGATGGCCGGCTCGTTTCACCTGTTTCAGCCATGTTCGATGCCAGCGCTCGCACGCTTTTACACGCGGGTAGAACATACGATGCGCTGGGCGATGTTATCGATTGGGACTTGATGCGGAACATCACGGCGACGGCAAAAAACAGTCGAGAGTGCCAATACAAACGCTACCGCAATAAAATTGCGCAAGAAGCTGTGCACTTGGCCACAAAGGTAGAGAAGCCAGCACAGAATAAACGGCTCTAACTAGGCGGCACACCGTGAAAAAAAGTGACCAGCAGATGGGCCATGGACAATAGCTTCGACAACTTGGCTACGCAACGAACGTGGAAGAACATGAGCCCATCGGTGCCCTTCGGTAGTTGAAATATAACGATGCAGCACCTACTTTTTATGCTTGAACTGCATCTGATGGCGACGTGATCTGGCAGCAGGTGGAGAACTTCCGAATAGGTTTTGGAGGAGCCGGTCGAAGTATAGTTCAGCACTTTTACAAGAGGCGAACGCAACGCAGGTACTGGAAGACAGCTGGTGAGGAACTGCCAGTAGTGATAAATTCATGAAAGGTGTAGCGTCATAATTAGGTGATTTGCAATAATGGTGCGTGCTCGGAAATGAACGCGGTATTGGGCAGTGAGAGAGATCGTCAACAGCTTTGTTACTTTGTGAAGAGAAGTTTATAATCCTTCCCTAATGTCGTTGACGTTGTTGGTGTGACCGCACACAAAAAGGTGGCGCCCCCGAGCGCGAACAAATGTAACCAACAAAGGAGCAGCAGTCACTTGCGTATTTCCAACTGTGCCATTTTCCAACTGCTCATGCTGCCCGACAGTGGGCTTCGGCCGCCTTTCCGATACGGCAGTCTGATCCCTCATGGAGGTCATCTAGGTGACATGTCATTTCACGATGCCTAGATATGAACGCATGACCGTCGTTTTTCCCTGTAGCAACTGAAGTGTTGTGTTGCTAACTACATGGACGACAACCAAATGACGCCATGAAGGACAGAAACAGTGTGGAGGGACCACTGCGCAGTGCGATAAAAAGAAAGAAGCAAAGAAAGAAAAGTAATGCGTCAGGCACGCACACGCGAGGCATTGCTTGGTGCTTTTGGGCTCATAGGGCAAGAGCTTATACACAACGCCAAAAGTGCACGCTTGCAACCGGGTTGTGTAACGACCGAGGCGTTCGGACATTTCTTTTCAATGCCAAGAACCAGCATAAATCATGCCGGCGATAAATTCAGTGAGGTGGCTTTCATAAAGCTTGGCCGCATTGTTCTAATGTACGAAACAATAGCAAGGTATTCTTGCTGTCTTATCGAGTAGTTTCATTCCGCAGTACTATATATGCGAGTTGGGATAGTTGGTGCGGATAGACTTCAGACATAACTAGTCAGCGCAAAAAAAAAGGACAACAGACAACGTGAAGACAGCACTCCCTTGCACCTCTTCCTGTAGTGCGAATTACAGCGAACGTCGGTGGATCCTTTTGAGGCACGGTGATCGTTCAAGAACGGGCTGCAGTAGGTGCTACCCTTATGGTTGCTACCACATTGGGCTGCTCATCTTGCGATATGACCAAACGCAGGTGGGATAATCTGCTACTCGAAGAAGTTCCAGGGGTGTTTCTGGCTACACCTAGACAGGGCTGCTGCAGCAAGAGGACTCGAAGACCGGACAACACACTCCACGGCTTCAGAACCCACGTTTCTGTCCCCCTAAGTCTCATCTTTCTACTCGCGAGCCGAAACCCCATCAACACAGTGCCAAGTGGCGATGGTTAGTATACAATGATGTGACGATGAATTGTCCGGGCCATGCTCGCAATATAAATGAATCTACGCTTTTCTGATGGCGCTATTTCATGCGATTCGAATATTTCATGCAGAACACAAATGGTACTAACGCAGTGCTTTTGTACGAATGTTTCGTCGCATGACTACTCTGACTGCACTTGTTGTGTACAGCTAAATACATCACCTTGTATTCCGTGGCAGAGTATACACCAAAAAATCATCTCTGATTCATACATACATCACCCCTTACCAACATTTTTCCGCTGACAAATTTTCTACTGCATTAGAGACATCACATTATAAATTTTCAATTTCTTTGTCGCGGTCATGATTTCTTGTGGTAATGACGGTGAAGAAGAAGGTAGCGCCTTCGCCAGGGTCAAACTATATCAGTCGCGAAACTTGATACGAAAAGTGGTCGAAAGTCTATTGCCCCACCAGACATCAAGACACGCAGTACGACAGAAGCGCGACTGGTGAGCAAGGGATAAATACCGAAAACCAAAATGCCAATGAATTTTTTTTCGAATACCCTTACGGTTTATCTGACAGTTGGCTAAATATATAGTTGATTGCGTCATACTATTATATGTCGAGCGCCATAAATGGGAGCCGTATGCAGGCAGTTTGCTATGTGGGCTTCAGTTTAGTGCGGTGCATTGTCGGGTCAACGAGGCATCACTCACTTTTGCGCGGGGGTTTGTGCGCAGCTTCCGTAGGGTATTTATTTTCTTATGTGTTCCTTACTGGTTTGACACTTCGGAGAAGCTAAACTAGCTTAGAGAATGTTAGATAACTGCTCCTTTGACAGCAGACTGCTTTCGCTGGCGCACGCCGGTATACCTCCGCCTTTAATGAAGGTGAATGTGGCATGCTTAGCGAAGAAACGCTGCACTGTAAGGTTGCCAAAGTGGCACTTTCAATGCTGATGTCTCGCTACAGTGGTTCTCCTCGATTAGGCAGTGTGAGTTTTCGAACTATTGCGCTATTGTGCTGGTGAGCCATTTGATCACAATTTTTTTCATCTGCAAAATATTTTGGTGTATATTGCAAGTATACTTTCTTTCGTTGATCAAACAAGCTTGTTTTCTAATCTTTCCTGTTGATCTTCTTTTTCTCTCACACACGCGATTCGCGAGACATAAAGGCGCAATAAAATCGCATAGCTATCAAAAGCATGTAAATGGTCAGCAATTGAAAAATAAATCAATTTCTTACCATGTAGAGCAAATGCGCGACGTCTATCTGCTTCCGGTTGCGACGTCATATTTTTTTTGTGCTTGGTGTTAGTGGGCCCCGTGATACGTAGATGGCGATGGTGGCAACAAGACGGCAACTACATGAGACATGGCGATCTATGGAAGTTTCGCTACCAGTTTACATATACCTTACCTTTCCGTAAAAGTAAGTGACACTCACAGTACAACAATAGCGGCAAGTACGGTCGGGGATCGTCGGATAGTCTTATGTTCGGCACAATACGTCGTCCTTTATTATATGAGCGAAAGAAATTCTAGTGTTATCACTGGGTCTTGTGCTAGCCCCAACATAAACTCGATGAATCCCTTCTTACGTGCAGTCTTATTAGAACAGGGTCAAATTAGTGCGAAAAATTCCAAAGGCTATACCTGCGACAAGCGGTGGAAGCAGCTTTTTTTTTTAAGGCTGATCACTTAAGAATAAAGAGATAAGCACGCATTACTTTATAAACGTGGTACTGAACCTTCATGTATCAAGTGCAAATGTGGACATAAATACATTTTAAATGCGAAGCATTTCTTAGCGAACCTCTGGCACTTTGAGCGTTTCTATCTACGTATCTATCTATCTATCTAGCCGCCTACGTCTGGGTGCTCTCATAATCGCCTCCTTAACTTGGTGTAGACCAAAATTTGCTTGGGAGGGTGAGAGGATTTGGCGAATATGACTGTCCGGTCATGACATGAATAACGTTAAGGTCCTGTCGCGTACGTCGTCAAACCCTTTCCGCTAGACACATGTGGCACATACCCGTTTACCACCGGCCGCGGTGTACGGGTATGCGCCACAGGTGATTGACAGTTTATATCTACCTAGGAACGGCGAGAACATTGGTAACTCATATGCTAGAGCGTTAAGGAAAAAACCCGCATTTCCCCGAAGGGGAGTATGAGGAAGTGCGAAGCACGGGGTGATGCTATGAGGGGGCGCGCGCGACTAAACTGCAGAGCCGAGCGAAGGAGACGGCAGCGAGAGAGCGCGCGCCAGCCGACCCACGGAGGTCTGGCCGTTTTTAAGTGCAAAGCACTTTTACTGATGATGATGATCTGTCTTCCGAACTCGTTCCAAAGAACCCGCAACGCGTTCAACTTGTTGGCGGCGTTGCGCACGCCCGAGATGGGGCTCAGGTTGTTGTCGAACCACAGTCGATCGCACACCGCGCAGCTATATCCGAAGCTGCGGTCCAGGAAGTCTCGCTTGAAGCGCGCGTCCGGCCGATCGAATTCGAGGGCCCGCGCTCGCTCACGCATCGCGCGTCCCCGCGCCAGATCGGCTTCGGGGTGCTCGGCTCGCTTCGCACGCTTTCGTTCGGCGTCTCGCCGCCGGCCTTCATCACCACAGGCAATGCGCGGGGCGCGCGCAGCCACGGAGCGGAGGGCGGAGCGCGCGCAGTCACGTGGGGCGTGACGTCGCTGCGCCGTTGCTACAGACGCTCCTCTCCGCTCCTCGCGCCGTTGCTATGGGACGGCGGATTCAGGGTCGCTTATAAAGTGCATTCGCACTTAAAACCAACATCCGCAGCGTTGACTCAACGAATGGAAAGAATGAAAATTAAGATCGCCGCAGGAATCGAACCCAAGCATTCTGCGTGGCAATCAGGTATTCTACCACTGAGCCATGCCAAGTATATAAACTGGTTTGGAAAAGCAGCCTACGCAGCCGTAATATCGGTGACAGTCAATTGTGGTTGTGGTGCTGGCTATCTAATTTTACAAGAAAGCAATAAACTCTACATCATACTCCCACGATACAACCGTCATATCAGATTAACGTCTGTAGTTCCAGTGTTGGCTCCGCTTTTATAGCAGTCTAATAAACTTTACGTTTGTATTCTATGATTCAGCAAGCTATATTGAAGCATTACTCGAGCCCGGAGGAATACATTAGCGAAAGTTACTTATGATATCCACATCACCGCACCGTAAAGTGCACTTCGTCCACGAGAACGACGCAGTGGCCTCTTCATTTCCAACGAGGCTGGGCGAAATGGCTTCATGCTGACCGAAGATGATGCCAGATTGATTGACAGCCGCTTTGTAGACTAGGCTACGTAGGACACATACGCTCAGGTAGTCTACGAATACGACAAACACCATCCACTGATGTTGGTCTACGTAGCACTCTCCAGGCCTACCAGCCTCGACGGCAACGCGAAGGGTGGCTTCAGGTTCCGACATGTCGCCGGCTGTGTCGACAGACAATTTGTCGATGAAATGACCGAGGCATCCACGAATTCCAACAGCTCTACTATACCATATACTTCACTACATATGGACCCCTCGTCACCACGATCACGACCGGATCCTATAACAAGTCACGACCAGCTGCTGGTGCTCACTGAATCACGGCGATGACGCCCTTGTTCAAGCACTGTCAAGAATTTCTTGCACACATGTAACCGGTTCGTAAAACGTGCGTGCGTTCTCGGGACACGTATAAGCACTACATATCAGCTCACCGCTTCTGGTGTTGGTAATACCCCCGTTGCCATTGGCAGCGTTACCCAACCGTAAACAACCGGTTATATAACAAATATGCGACTCTTCAACATATATATGTGTGCGTATAAAATTTATACAAATCTTTAGCGTCATTTTGTAGCGTGTCGCTCAGTAATAGTTACGCCACAGTCACCTACCCGCCGCATGCTTCGCATAACATCGACTCCCACGGTACGTGGGATCTGCCGAATTTTTTTCACATGAAAACATAATATTTTATTTTATTATAACAACCATAAATAAGATATTATTCTCTGCTAATGAATAAATTTCATGATATAGACTTTTACACAAGGAAACTTTAAACTGCAGACAGGTTCTGAACTCATATAACTGCATAATTCTATCATTCTGCTTTTGTAGCAAGTTGCTGATCTTCAACTGGACACCTGCAATAAATAATGAAAACAATGAAAAGATTTATCAAACCAACTGATCTGAACTTCAAATCAAATCTGACTTCTAAGCTTCATTTCTAATTTTGAGTACTCTTTTCTAGTATATTCGCATAGAATCCGCCTTTTCTTGCTGCGTATCTGAGCGTTATATATATGATACAAGTAAGACATTCCGCTACTTGGCATTTTTGTGCTTCCTATGAGCTTATGTCCATTAGCGAAAATCCCAGATGAATGCAAATAAATAAAAAGAAACTTCAGTTCGAGTGGGAATTGAACCTAAGCGTTCAGCGTGACAAGCACATGTTCTACCACAGAGCCACGTCATTGTTTGGACCTGCTTCCGAAAAAAAGATAACCCTGTACGAATGTCATGCCACGAGAGGAGTCTTCATGACGCATAAATGTTGCATGACAGATGCGTAGAGTCGCGTGGCGGCAAGACACATGAATTGCGCAACGTGTGGTGGGTTTAAACACCCACCCATCACATTTAATCATCAACAGCAGTAAAAGCATCATCAAAATGAGCAGCTGAATAGGTTCGTGTGTTGAATTGCGGACTGTAGTGGGTATTTCGTTTATTCGCAAAAGGAAAAATTACGACATGGTGGGCAATTCGCAACTGTACTTGTAATAGGCATTCTAGGATTGTTTGAAACTGCCGATGTTACTCGCACAGACGTTCATTTCCTTGCGCTGTGGATGGGGTGTCAAGCGAGAAGCGAAGTAAGGCTACCGGTTGAGAAGGCGATGCGAACGGGCCACGATTACTCTATCGTGTTCTATTCTTGAAGGCGCAGCTCAAGCGTCCTCCAACTTCTAAATGCGAAGCATTTCTTTGCGAACCTCAGGCACTTTGGCCGTTTCTATCTATCTATATATCTATCTATCTATCTAGCCGCCTACGTCTGGGTGCTCTCCTGGTCGTCTCCATGGGTTGTAATATACCAAAATTGGCACAGCAGAGGATCAATGTATGAACAACACGATTCACTGGTCATGAGATGAATAACGCAAAATACCTGTCGCGTACGCCACGAAACCCTTTCTCTCAGTAACGTGCGGCACACACCCGCACACAAGGGTTCATGTTATGCGGGTATGGGCACAGGTGATACAGAGTTTTAATGAGCACAGTAACCGCGAACATACACATTGACAGGCGAAGAAAGTGATAGCCAGCTTTAACCAGTGTTTAATTAACCAGCGTTCTTTAACGTGCACTGACATCGTACAGCGCACGGGCCTTTATCATTTCGACTCCCTGCAAATTCAACCGCCGCGGTCGGGATCGAACCCGCGGCCTTCGGCTCATCAACCGAGCACCGTAACCCCTACACCACCGCGGCGGACGCAAAGGAATTGAGGGAACTGAAGGCAGAACAGCCCTGGAAGACGCTCGACTACCGTTAAATCGTTCACGTGGTCCGCCACGTGGACAACGTGGATTGCGCAAAAATTGGGGTCAGTGCTATCTACAGAAACTCCACCGAGGAGGGGACCACGCCCCTCATCATTGCCCGCGAGTTGAACATTGATTTATCAAAATCCAAGAACGTCTGCTTCTTACACTACATGAAAGATGCTTTTGATGTGGTTTTGGGACGTTAATCCTCAGATGTTCTTATTACGGCCTTCTTTTGCTCCCGAAGTTGTTGTTTTTGATAAGTAGTGTGTGCACCGTCCTATATCACGATGACGTTGAGCAACTTGTTATAGCACTAGGCACTCCACAGTTGGAAATCTGTTTTGCACCACAAAATAATTTTATTTCGCCGAATTACTAGGAAATTCGAACGCATGAAACGTGAACTCAATCAGTGCATTTTTCGGCTCGTCGTGCTGCTTCGTAACGCTCTACTTGCCATGACACTATTATGCGTTTCAGACTATGATGACACGAAACGTTCGCACAGGGGCACTTGAGTTCCAGCACCTGGCCTGGTAGAATGGGAACTGCACCCAGAAGGCAGCTGGCTGTGAAAATATAAAATACCATTTATAAATGCACATCGTGAACCCATGCAAGCCCGCAGACAGTGGCAAAGTAACCAGTGCATTTTAGATATAAATATGGGAGAATTTCTTTTCGGATGCGTATTTCGCGCCAGCACAAATGCATTGCGCAAATACGGAAGAGAAACGAGCGCAGATGTTCACCTGTACCAGTGCATGGAGTGCAACTTAAAAAAAAGCATAACCGATGCTAATGTTGGGCCATAAGCACCAGTCCTAAAAAGTCGGTGCACAGGTCCACAGGCTGACTACAGAATTCGCAACGGTGTGTAAGCTGTTAATGTGCCTTCAAAATAAGCTCTGATGTGTCATGTCCTTAACCAGCAGTTCATTATGTGGCACGCACCACTATTATAACCGATATTGACTACCGTGGTTATTTTTTCACAGTGGCCGCGCCTCACCAGCTAAAGATGCGACACATCTCGTTCCCAGCAACCCGCACGCTCAAATATTCGAACCTTCTCAAAAGTCATCACTTGGGCGACCAGATCGAACGTGCTACCCGTGTAGTGGTGTACATTTGAGACCATACGGGAGCACAAGGTATTGCGCCTGAATGTCCCATGATGCACACGTGAAGAGCATAGGCAAGGACACATGTCCCCGGCCTACGAATGTGTTCGCTGCTATTGGTAGGCGGCTACTCATTTGCTTTGCACAAATCCGCCCACAAAGCACTTGTCCTTTCACACTTTTAACAGCTGAGCTGTTCAAACTTGCGGTAAAGGCCGTGCGGAGTGTGTCAAAAAAAAAACAAAAAACGTCATGCCTGCGCGGAGAGCGCAGCAGTCACAGCGAAAGATGGAAGAGCGGCATTTTTAGAGCTCGTTATAAACTCTCCAGTGGCTACTTACAAGTACACTAGCAACGTACCCACTACGCCACAAATCATAACTTTTGTGAAGTTGGGAAGCGCCCACCACGACATTATTCGTCATTGTGCGGAGAATCGAGGTACCATCTCTAAGGCGTTATGTGCATTTTGTTGATGCTGTGGCTGATGCCGATGAAGAATTATGGCTGAGTCTTTTGTAATGGGTCGGAAGCTTCAAACGACCCACTAGTTACGCAATTCGCATTGTGTGGCGCCTGGTCCTTATTTAACTCTCCCACCACTTTTCATAACATACGTTAACATGAGATAGAAAGAGAGAGGGAATTAATTTTATTGATTGGTTGATCGATTGATTGATTGATTGATTGATTGATTGAAATAAATTTATTGTGACCCTGAGGAAACTGATCATGGGAGCCATGGGAACCAATAGAAGTGCACTTGGGAGGAACCCACTGCGCTAAAAATCATTACAATTTTGTGAAGCAGGGACGCCGCCATAAAGCAATTTTTCGTCATTTGCGGAGAACCGTGGTACCCGCTAAATACCCGTAAGGCATTATGTGCTCATTGATGATGCTGTGGCTGAAGACGATAAATAATTATGGCAGAGCCCTTTGTAATGGGTTGGAAGCATTCAACAACTCATTCTTTGCGCAAGTTGCATTGTGTGATGCCTGGTTACAGAATTCGCGTTGTGTGACGTCCTGGTTCTTATTTTACTCTTCTACCACGCTATATTTCATATGGTAATGTGGTTCCTTCCCGACATGAAGACTGTATAGGGTCTTTTTGCAGCGCAGTTTCAAGCACCGGCATGGCTCTGAGGTAGAGTACTGGGCTCACACGCAGACGGCCCAGGTTGGAATCTTGTTCCATCCAGGATATTTTTTCTCATTTACTTTTTTTTTCTTATTTCACGCTATACTAGGTACGGTGACAACTACGGCACCAAAAACGGCCCTTGTTGTGATCTCATAACAGCTTTCGCTGTAAAATAGAACCCCTCACACTTTGCACTGCCTCACAGATAAGCGAGACTACAGTGCGATGCTTTGGTTTCATTCTTCTAAGCTGACTTTTCTGACTTAGTCACCGTCTACGCTTCACCATCGGGAAAGCATACCTACGTTTCACCATCGAGTTCTCTTTCTCCAATAGTCATATGAACCTCTGAAAACAATGGCTACCGTCAAGGTCATTACGTGTTAGTGATTCGGACTATGCCTCCACAATACATCGAACAGAATCTCGCTTTCTATTATGCATTTAGATAGTCGTTTTGAAATGTTATCACCATTCAGATGAAATAAGCGCAACCGTGCTCATATTTGACAAGTGCAATAATGTTTCACCAAAAATCTTTTGGATTCTGCGGGAAACATTCTTGAAAATGCGAAGAATAGTTTCATAGGACAGTCATTTGTCCCACGTTGCCTAATTTTGTTGTGTACTGTAATGTCAGTTTAGTTGTTTTTACGGCTTATATGGCGTGATATATTTACTGCTGTTTGCTCGCCATCGCATTTAAAATCGTTGTAAATATCTCACATTTAGAGTTCGTAAAACAGCCTTTCTATCGATGGAGCCGTTTGAAACAACGAGTTCCTTCTTTGATTAGGCTAGGCTGAAACCTTTATTCAGATATTTTATGTAGTGAAATATGGAGAGAAAGAGAGAGAATGCAGCGCAGCATTTGCTGAATATGCGGAATATGAGTAGAATGATGCTCTTCGTTCTTAAGCGTAGCGAGGATAGATAACAATGTAATGCTGGCATACATTTGCACAAGTAGAGTGCTCACGACTCAAAATGTTCAGTATAACGACTTTTATGCGCAATTTCCCGTTCTCAACCTGGCCGGCACGGGTTATGTTTTCTCGGACGTAAATGCTCGAGTCAAAAATAAAATCGACATGACACAACCCGAAGACTTCAAAACAAATGTGCGCGCAACGTAGCCCTGGAATGTCACGTTTTAAGCAGTGAGCACTGTACATGAAAACTTGCAAAATGGCTAACAGGTCCGCTTCACACCAAACTTTCAACAGGTAGCATGCAAGACATAGCATATGGGGTATGAGTAACGTCAGTCTCCTCAAGTGATGAGGTGCTTAGTAGCTGCGAGCACTCAGCCAAAGAAGCCAGAAAATGAAAACTCCCTTGTAGTTCTGCTTCTGAAAACTTCTTGTTCTAGTGAAATTTCTGTACAGAAGGGCTATTTTTATGTTTGACTGTGTTATGGCTCATATAAACTTATGTAATTCACGGCAGAATAGTGGTTGTCTCACTATTGCCAATCAAAAGACTCTTCTTATCGCAGCCTTTGGCATTCTGCAACCCCAACAATAAGACCAAGGATACAAGCATGAAGAAAGAGTGTTTCATTCTATTTTATGTCGGGTGCTTGGTCCACAACCTGAAATATAAGCAAATAATTAAAATTAGCAAGTTGTTTCAGACTATACAGCATGCTGAGCGCATATTGATAGTTAACAATACTAGCATCCCCCATCAAATATGCTCAAGCTGTTAATAATTTGAAATATTGAATTGAGAAATTATGTGATTTTTGTTATTGTTACGTTATCTGCAAGTCTGTATAATATACATGTGCCGAGGCAAATTAATAATATTCTTTATATTTCAGTAAGCAGGAGCAGCTCCCACCTGGTGCTCCGGTGCATACAAAAAAAGAAACCCGGAAAGTGAACAGTGCTCAATAAACATATCATACAAACAGATTGCACAGAAAAAAATCCGGCAGATCCCACGCACTGTGGGAGTCGATGTAATGGGAAGCAGCCAGCAAAGAGATGCATGCATTGCCTTGTTTGTCTTTGAGGCAAATGAAGTTATTCAATCATGACATCTTGTCCAAAATGTATTTCATGCTTGTCATTCATGCTAGCGCGCATGTACAATATGGCGTATACCATGCTAATGAAACATATATTCTGATACATACAATGCATGACCTGTCACTTATCTTTGCCACGCACTCATGTCATGCCATACCGATTTTGATATATATGTAGTTAACAAAACAGTCGGAAGCGCACTAAAGCAGTGTCATGTAAATCATGCCGTAACTGACATGCATGTCATGATTTTCGTGTCACCACCTATTTGCAATACAGTCACATCGCGCAATACAAATTTTGGTGTAAATTGAGCTAGCAAAGGGCCGTGAAGGTACCATGAGCATGTCATGTAAATCATACCGCGCGTGTAATGATGCATACCACACCTGTCATGATGGACATGTTACCACCTGTCAATCGTGTTCCTCATACATTCACGTCGCGCAACACTACTTTTGGTGAATACCAAGCTAGCCAACCGGCCGCGACCGCACCATGAGCAGGCATGCAAGTCATGCCTTACATGACAAGCATGTGATGATTTTCATGTTAGCACGTGTAATTCATGTTCGTCATAAAGTCACGTCACGCAGTAACAAATTCGGTGCATATCAGGCTAGCGAAGCGGTTGCGAACGCACTATGAGCATAGCAGGTATGTCATGCGGAACATGACATACGTGTCATGATTGTCATGTTATCACCTGTCATTTATGTTTGTTATACAGTCATCATTTGTCATACCAGTTTTGACTTACATCCAGTTGACGAAACGGCCGCAAGACCACCAAGACCGTGGCATGTAAATCATGCCGTTCATGACATACATATGATGATTTTCAAATTATGACCTCTCATTTATGTTGGTAATACAGTCATGTTATATCATGCCACTTTTCGTATACATCCCATTATCGAAACAGCCAGGAGAGCGCGAAGTCGTAGGCGGCTAGATAGATAGATACGCTCAAAGTCGCAGAAGTTTTCTATGAAATGCTTCGCACTTAAAGAACAATAGGACAGGAGTAGAAACTAGCACTATAAATGTTTTGATGACGAAGTTGTTGAGAACACCGGCACTGTATTATGAAATATATGGGTGCAGGCACAATACATAACGCATATTTATGTTTACATTTCACTGATAAGACGACGGATACTGCGATAAGGTATGGAAAAAGGTGTTTATTTTGACATGCGTAATCTTTAGCTTTTTTGTCGCCGTTTTGATGCAGCAATAATTATTTCGGCTGTAGAAAAAACTCGGCAGATCCCATGCACCTTGGGAGTCGATGTTATGCGAAGCATGCGGTGGGTAGGTGACTGGCGTAGTTTTTTAAATGCGAAGCATTTCTTAGCGAACCTCTGGCACTTTGAGCGTTTCTATCTACGTATCTATCTATCTAGCCGCCTACGTCTGGGTGCTCTCATTATCGCCTAATTAATTTGGTGTAGACCAAAATTTGCATGGGAGGATAAGAGGATTTGACGAATATGACTGCCGGGTCATGACATAAATAACGTTAAAATCCTGTCGCGTAGATCGTCAAACACTTTCCACTAGACACATGTGGCACATACCCGTTTACCACGGGCCACGGTGTACGGGTATGCGCCACGGGTGATTGACAGTTTATGTCTACCCAGGAACGGCGAAAACAGACATTGGTAACTTAAATGCTAGAGAGTTAAGTAAAACCACCATCGGCAGCGTTGACTCAACAAATGGAAATAATGAACATTAGGATCCCAGCAGGAATCGAACCCAAGCATTCTGCATGGCAATCAGGTATTCTACCACTGAGCCACGCCAGGTCTATGAATTGGTTTGGAAAAACAGCCTACGCAGGCGTAATAGTGGTGCAACGTCACTTGTGGTTGTGGTGCTGGATATCTAATTTTAAAAGAAAGCAACAAACACTACATGATACTCCTACGATGTGTACTCCTACGATACGGGCATCATATCAGATTGACGTCTGTAGGTCCAGTGTTGGCTCCGCTTTTATAGCAGTCTAATAAACATTACGTTTGTATTCCTATGATTCAGCAAGCTATATTGAAGCATTACTCGACCCCGGAGGAAAACAATAACGAAAGTTACATATGATATCCACATCACCGAGAACGTGTCCCGAGAACCACGTGTCCCGTCACCACGTGTCCCGAAAACGCACGCACGTTTCACGAACCCGTGTGCACGTGTGCAAGAAGTTCTTGACAGTTCTTGAACAAGGCCATCATCACCGTGATCAGTGAGCACCAGCAGCTGGTCGTGACTTGTTATCGGATCCGGTCGTGATCGCGGTGGCGAGGGGTCCATGTTTAGTGAAGTATGACGTATAGTAGCGCTGTTGGAAATCGTGGATGCCTCGGTCACTTTGTCGATAAATTGTCTGTCGATAGAGCCGGCGACACGTAGGAACCTGAAGTCACCCTTCGCGTTGGTGAGGTATAGGCCGTCGAGGCTGGTAGGCCTGGGTAGTGCTACGTAGACCAACATCAGTGGATGGTTTGTCGTATTCGTAGACTACCTGGGCGTATGTGCCCTACGTAGCCTAGTCTACAAAGCGGCTGACAATCAATCTGGCATCATCCTTGGTCAGCATGAGGCCATCGCCCAGCCTCGTAAGAAACGAAAGGACACTGCGCCATTCTGTCGGACGAAGTGCACTTTATGGTGCGGTGATGTGGGTATCGTATGTACCTTCGTTAATATATTCCTCCGGGTTCGAGCAATGCTTCAATATAGCTTGCTGAGATATAGGAATACAAATGTATTGTTTATTAGACTGCTATAAAAGCGGAGCCAACACTGGAACCACAGACGTTAATCTGATATGACGCCTGTATCGTAGGAGTACACATCATAGGAGCATCATGCAGTGTTTATTGCTTTCTTGTAAAATTAGGTAGCCAACACCACAACCACAATTGACGTTGCACCGATATTACGCCTGCGTAGGCTGCTTTTCCAAACCAGTTGATAGACCTGCCGTGGCTCAGTAGAGAATACCTGATTGCCACGCAGAATACTTGGGTTCGATTCCTGCTGGGATCCTAATTTTCATTATTTCCGTTCTTTGAGTCAAGGCTGCCGATGTTAGTTTTCCTTAACGCTCTAGCATTTAAGGAGTTACCAATGTCTGTTCCCGCCGTTCCTGGGTAGATATAAACTGTCAATCACCTGTGGCACATACCCGTAAACCGCGGCCCGTGGTAAACGGGTATGTGCCACACGTGTCTAGTGGAAAGGGTTTGAGGACCTACGCTACAGGATTTTAACGTTATTCATGTCATAACCCGCAATCATATTCGTCAAATCCTCTTACCCTCCCATGCAAATTTTGGTCTATACCAAGTTAAGGAGGCGATCATGAGAGCACGCAGACGTAGGCGGCTAGATAGATAGATAGATACCTAGATAGAAACGCTCAAAACCCAGAGGTTCGCTAAGAAATGCTTCGCATTTAATATTACAGTATTATCGGTCAGCGGACGATAAAGCTTTATCTATCGGGAGATTCTCGAACACTGCTGCAGGTTCTGATTAGAGTCTCCTTGACATACTTAAGGTTTTCTATATTCTGCAATTTAACTAGCCTAAGCAATTACTTATGACCATAACGGCAGAACTTAATCTGCAGAGCTGTTTCACGCGTCGATCAGGTGTTGCTTGGCCGACGTCTGCTCTTTCTGCTATCGCTAAGCAATCGTCCGTCCATTCAAGGAACCCTAAACTATTCTGAGTTAAATTAATATGAGAGAGTGGTTTCTTTCTCGCCTTGCTGCCCTTCCTGCCCGTCGCCACTCACTGTCTCCCCGTCGCCGCTTATTTCCTCATGAAAATACGAGGATAATGTAAGCATTTAGCGTTGAGTGTATTGGGATTGAGTGCTCTTCGGCTGCATGCTGCTATATTCGTATGTACAGTCGAAAATTCACGAACTAAATCAAATCAATTGGTAGCGCACGGTTACCATGCGAGACAAGGCAGAACTGGCATGCGACTGCATATAGGCGGCAATTCATGACTGATATCCCTCGTATAACCCCATCGATTGTTTATGTCTTCATTACTTCGCACAAACATACTTCTGGGGTGAAGAATTCTGCCGAAAAGACGGAAAACGGCGGAAGAGAATAACGTGGTTGTTGTTCGTATTGCCAAATATCGTGTAGGGGCCCTTTGAAGAGTATGGTTTATAATGAAAAGACTGGGCTGCAAGCGGTGGTTGAGTCGTAACAGTAACAGCAAGAACTGGACGGGCGCGGGCAGCGTTGCAGCAAAACCGCGGGCCAGGCAGCTCTAGCTGGTGCCTCGCGCAGGGCTGGCGATATGGCTGGAGCGCTGGACATTCCACTTCAGTACAGGTTTTTTACCTGCCTGCTAGGGTTCCCGAACGGGTATCAGCCAAAGCACCATAAGAGCTTGAGCTTACATTTGCCATTTATTTGTGCTTGCACTTACATGACGTCTAACTCAGGCCCCCGGCCAGCGGATGGCGGAAGAAAAAAATTAAGTCAGCTTCGTAATATTGCTGCCAAGCCTGAAGAAAGTGCGGATCTGTTGTTGTTGTACCCCCTGCCACATGGCTGACACCCACTCCGGGGGATTCGCCAAGAATGAATCTTATTATTTTTTATTCTATTTTGAGTATTCTATGTTGATAACAATAAAAATGAATAAATAAATAAATGCACGTATGCAACAAGCAAAGAGTGCAATCATTGTTTTTCAGACATTCAGATCACACAATTTATTCATTGTCCCGAAAAAAATACGAATAATAATAATAATAATATCTGGGCGGCCTTCTTAGTTTCTTTGTCTTTTATTATTACTTCCTTCATGTTTCATTTTTTTCTCTTCTCGTTATTTTCTTATGTCTGGGAGCGAATCAGAACATGAAGAAGAGGATTAAAAGGAGGGATAGGCCGAACATAGCTCGTGCTGGTTCATGATGATAGTTTTATGTTCACGGAATACAACCAACGGGTGGAACAAACAGCTCCGTTCTTAAAAGAAATCGTCATGAACGCGTTTGGTCGGTCAGGTGTACAGCCTAAATAATTGTTCCCGGAATATGAAGTCAAACTTGAAAGATGACAAAGACCAAGCAGATTACTAATGTTGCGTTTTTGCCAACATCAAGAGCTTCGAAGTGTTCCATGCGTGCAGGACAGGTACGCACGCAACATGTTCTCAGAGACTTAACCACAATATTTGATGGGGGATGCGAATTGTGCTTACAGAAAACGGTACAATACAAGAAGCATGAAAATGTCATTTACTGAAACGGCAACAATGTTTAGGATTTACAGTGGTCATGTACGAAGAAATAGTCACATTGATGGAACGCATGTTCTTGTTTTGCACGCGTGTTCTTGTATTCGGGAGGAGACACCGAAGGGGTGTCGAGGTATAACCGAAGGCTTGGCTCTTAGATCTTGCTTAGTTTTCACCGTAGTTTCTGATGTGCAGTGCAATACAAGATGTAGCAGCTACCACTGTGTGTAGCGTCTCACTGAATGGCACAGAGCGATAGGAACCATGGCAGCGCAGGGCGTCGTACTTTCACTGATCGAGAATAATTTTTAAAAATATTTTAGTGCGCTTGCTCACTTGCGTTTAAAAATCTGCTCATAGGAGAGGTGCACCATGTTCTTTGTAAATAAGTTAGTAGCAGTACGGTTAGAAATAATAGTGTTGGTTGTTTTTATTGCAGAAAACATTGTGTAGTCACTCTTCGCGCTGGAGTGCTCAGCCAAGACGGCTCATTTTATTTATAAAAAAATAGGTCTAGAGGCCCTAGCATTGTAGTTCTTTCGGAAAAACAGCTCACTCAACATTCGTTTGGGATAATTCAAAATAGAGGCACAGGCGGAAAATCAGATTTACCATTTAAGGAGAAGGAACACCACCGGGGAAAGACAAGGAACCAAACGAGCGCGAAAAAAATATCTGGCAACTCAGCGTCAAAAAATGGCACCTAACGAAAACGCTATCGCCCAAAATGAGACCAATCGTACTTACCAACGACAGCTTTACGAACACGGAGAGTTGTACTCGTGAAACATTTTTGAGCTCGCTATTTATTGCTGACTTATACTGTTACGTAAGTCAAAAAGGAAATAAAAATGTGATGCCAGCTCCATTACATTTTGGTATTTAAAAGAATAGGGCGATACATAAATTAGCAGAAGGTATTAGTGCCTAAATATTAGATACCTAATTGTGAGCAAAACGCGTTGCATCTGCCTGAAATGCACGTCAGCGACGAAAGTGTTTGAGGCCCGTGTACTTAGACTTAGGTGCACGTTTAAAAAAAACCAAGGTGGTCAAAATTTCCGGAGCCCTCCACTACGGCGCCTCTCATAATCATATCGTGCTTTTGGGACGTTAAGCCGCAGATATTGTACTATTATTATTATGTTTTTGGAACGTCGTGCTTAGCACTGGTAAACTCCAAATTGTGCGTGTCATGATATTATTTAGTACCATTTATTCATTGCAGTTGTTGCCCCTTTCGGCTGTTTTTCCCATAAGCATTACTAAGTAATACTTAGTAGTCTTCTTTTACCATCTCGGGGATGTGCACTGAGGGACCACTGCCCATTTCACCGGGTCAAAGTATGCAGCTGCGGTGCCCGTGCGCAAACGTTACGTGTCACGACCACATGAGGCGAGTCACAGTTACATGGTAAGCCACGAATTTCCTATATTTTTGGGAATCAATATACCGCAACGAAATAAAAGATGGTCAGCTCGTGCTCAATTTCGTTTTCGTTCTAGCTAGCAAACGGAAAATTTAGAGCCGTGGGCTGACAGGCTTGACTTGGAGAAAATTCAAGGTTACAAGATCGAAAAGAGAAAAAATAGGCAAAAAGTGTCAAAAACAGGCCACACGGTACCAGCTCTAACCAAGGGCAGTAAAAGTACGCAAAAGTAGACGAGCGCGTGTAAAAACGTACAAACTGCGACGTTTTTATTTAAAGGGATACTGAAGAGAAACAATGAATCAATTTAGAACAATAAATTGTACTCTGAGAACTCTAATATCATTAATGTGGCCATCATAGGCTTATTAATCGAGGAAAAAACGAAGTTCGAAGGTTCATTTTTAAATTTCGCGCCGAAATCTCCCCGCGTGACGTCACGGATTTCAAAGTGTATTTATCGTATCTTGGCACCATTGGCCCAACAAAATTACCCCAGACTTGGTTTGTTAAGTCTATGGCCCCCTCAGAGGACAGTGTACTTCCTTTTTGTCGATTAGGAACTGCGTAGTCCCTAGTAGGCGCCGTCAAAACATGTGACGTCATGGTGAATGGTGCGGAAACTAAAAGGGGGCGTCGCCACCCACATTTTGTTTTTGCGCGTTTTCTTGCTTATTAAGTGTCTTCTCGCAGCAAGCGCGGTGTGTTTGTTATCGTGAAAGAGTACTTTACTAATATGAGAAAAATAGTTTTGCTCTTTGGTGTCGCTTTAAATGACTGAAGGCAAAAGCATTTTGCCGAAAATGTAAATAAATACAGCATCACTTCTTCAAAATCAGAATAACTGAGAATAAAGCCCGAGTTGATGACCTTAGCGATCATTTCGTGCAGGATAACGAAGATTCTGGCGCTCATCAAAAAATTACTCTCTTTTCACGCCGTTTGTGATTTTTTCTCAAAAGTACTGGAAGCGACCGCCTTATTACGAAAGGGAAATTGTCTAGAGCTTGAGTGGGCTCGAGATCACAGTTGCTGGTATTGTAGCATAAATTGTAATCACTCTCGCAGTCATTTCTTGCGGGATGACCAAGCCCTAGCAGTTCGTATTCCTGAGTAGCAGTTCGTAACAAATACTAAGAAATGACAAACTGTTCATCGCATATCTGATTTTTAATGTCCATTAGTGCAGATCATCTTGGATGCTTATCGCTTTTCATTTCCCTGCTGCCTACCAATTTCTGTTTAAGGTCACGTTCAGCAATAGCTGACATGGCTGAATGTCAGGTCAGCCCAACTAGCTCAACTCACGTCTCTATTTAAGCAATAGCTGGTCTGCAAAATACGCCTCATGCAACAATTTTCTCCCGAGCCCGAGCCAAGTACCCAGAAGCATTTTGTTTTGTGTAATATCCCTACTACCAAATTGAATTTTGGGTGCTGCAAACACACAGTAGCTACGATGTTCTGAATCTGTGCACTCGAACGCCTGCGACTGCTACTTCACCAGATACTGATAATTTGGCTAGAATCGAGGGAACAGGAAAGTAGGCAAAAAGTATCGAAATCACCAAGATGTTTCTTTAGCCACCAGCGGCCTAAAAATTAGCCGTTTTGGCTCAACGTAGCCAACCCAGCCAACCTTCATTATTATCATCGGAAGATAATATTCGCCACCACAGTGGTTGCATCTCAACGGAGCGAAGCGAACAACACCCGTGTATTTAGATTTAAAAACACATTAGATAACCCCAGCTGGTCCAAAAAATTGTTAACTGCCCCACGACAGCCTACGTCAAAGTTAAACAGGTTTTCGGAACGTAAAAGCCCAGCATTGGTTATTTTATATTATAATAATTAAAACATCACATATAATTTTCGGAAGTCTGCGCGGTGACAGGACACCTGCTTAGAATACTTGGACATGAACAATCTGTCGCACATCAGTACTAAATCTGGTATGCGATCATATTGGATCTCGCGTTTAAGAACCACTCACTATAATATATATGGTTGAGTGCCATGCTTGCACAACTTCAAGGAATACCAATATAGTGAGGCTGAAGAAATAACGCTCTACTACGGAAACATTGATGCTGCCAAATCACGAGCCGAGTAGCGCGAAGCATGTAGGAGAGGAAAAACATCTGGCGTCTTTCGTTAAGCAGCTGGCGTCTTTTCGTTTTGCTTTAGAAACATCTGGCGTCTTTTCGTTTTGCTTTTAGAAAACATCTGGCGTCTCTCGTTGGTTTATTTCATCAATCAACGGCGTTTTGAACAAAATTTTTATTGTTTAATCACGCGCAAGAGAAATCTCACCAGGCACTACCTTGGAGGTAAACAATGGCTGCTAATGGAAATGAGAGACAGAAGAAGTCGGCTTTTAGCTAACACTTACACTTCTACTTCTACTAACGTTTCCTACTGGAACATGCCAATGGCTGCTAATGGGGAATGAGAGACAGAAGAATTCGGCTTTTAGTTAAGGCGCACGCTGCGAATTTTTTTATTGTTCAACAACGCACAGGAGAAATCTCCCACCGACACCACCTTGGAGGTCAAGATCTGGTACTAGCGTTAAGACTGGTTACGCACTACGACGGGGACGAACGGGTGCCGCTTTAAGGAACTTCGCCCCTAAAAATATTTTTCAACATCATCTAACAAACTGTTCAGTTCACTTGTGGTGCACAATAACGGCTTAGACTCTTCACACATCTGCATTGACCGCTTCGTCTTGCGCAAGTGCTCAACCGCCGTATTCTCCACAACAGTCACAGCAATCAAATTCAAGACGTCTAACCTTACGACACCGACAGCAGCAGAGCTCTCAGCGCTCCGTACTTCGCTGCAAATATGCAGTGAAGAACTCACTCGAAAGTGGACAATTTGTGGCGGCTCCAAGGAGGTACAGTTATATCTACTGCGACCTTTACGCGCCGTCCGCACGAGCGGCTGATATTTGAGATTGCCTAGGTGGCCGCTATCCAACGGACAGAGGGCACTAGTGAACTCTATTCGCTTCCATGTCAATACAGGACTGTACGCAATGAACGGGCCGATCAAGGATCAGCTCAAACAGAAGACCACCAACTATTAATAGTGCTTTCTGGGACGAATGCTGCATGGAAGCTCTGCGTGCTTGCTCGTCAATGCAGCACGTTGCAGTGTAGCGGGCCTAGATTCATGCCCTTAGTGTACGATCACGACTTCGCCGAGCAGAATCTGCCCTTCTGTGTAGGTTGTCGTTCGACGGCGCTCTGCATGTGAATCACCTACACAGTAGCCTGCGACAACTGCGGCAGCAAAGAAACGCTTGAACACATTCCGTGTGACTCCACAAAACAGTGCAGAGTCAATGCCTTAGCAACACGCTCCACATGTTGGTCGACCGACCGATACCGGAAGGAAGAATTCGACGCTAACGACATGACTACAGGTCGCAGAAGCCTGTAGGAGTGCCACCACACCTTTCGCGATTCACGTACACGTGTGAACGCGCTTGCTGCAGAAAAAAAAGCACTAATCGACAGGAGTAAGAAAATACAAACACCAGGGCGCCCTAGTTTGTGTCATTTCTTCGCCTCGCGGATTTGCGGTGTATTTTCTCCTCGCAATCAACTCACCAGCGTAAATGCGTAGCCTACTGGGCTTCCTGTGTTTTTGTGTTTGTGCTTTCTTTTTAACGCGAAAGTGTTTTATGCCGGGGTCCACTGAGACTTCCTTGACGTATTTCCCTCTCGGAAATACGTCAGAAAAATGCAATCAGATGGCAACGAAAAAAAAACTAAGAAAAAGTTCCGTTGACAGGAGTCGAACCCCTGACTACTCGGTCCGCGACGATGGCTGGCGGGCGTTTAGCCCACTCAGCTACCGCCAAAGTTTTTTCTTTCTTTATTGCCTAACACATAAGGGAGGCTACATGAAGGCACGTTTTATTTTTCACACTTTCCTCTCACAGTGCTCCTGGATCGATGGATGGATGCTGTGAGCGTCCCGTTTATAACGGGTTGGTGACGTGTGCCACAAGGCTCGTTAAAAACAACAAAAAAACGGGCCGTTGTTTCGACCGTCCCATGCGGCGCCTTTCCAATAGTAGCGTAATTTCCTGAACGCTTTAACACACCGCCAGGTGGCTGCTTTAGCCCAAGCCTCGTAAAGACTTTAAAGCCTCGCTCATAGCATCCATTCATATCGAAAAATAGCTCTCGGACGCTCGCCTGGCTGTCGCACAGCGTTCCCCACTCGCCCTGTGTGTATTAACGGCGAGGCTATACAGGAAAGACACGACGCGCGTAGCGTTTTTCTTCGCGTTTCACGACGCCTTGGAGGAGTGCATATCAAATATCAGTGTTTATTATGTGCTTGTTGATGCCATCTTTGCACGGGGTTCACCCATATGCGGTGTCCACGTATACGTTAAGAACTTCAGCTACCGGAAGAGTTAAATCAAGATTATGGGCGTTAGTCCTCGACACGGAGATGTCCCACTAGCCGTTAACGTGAGTGCGTCCACATCAAGTGGTGCTATATCTGCCGAACAAAAGTAGACGTTGTACGAGCTCTCATACACCAATGTACTCAAAACGATCAACCACTTCTATGACACGAATGCACGATAAACGATCAACCACTTCTGTGACGACACGTTTCACTTTCGTGTTATACCGATTCCTATCACAGAGGGATCAGCCATATGTTTTCTTATTATTCCATTTTTTTCTGTCCGTTCTCCTTCCGACCAGTAATTCTCCACACCTGTTCAGGAAAACAATTACTTCTTAGTGTTAGGTTAACATGTATCTTTCTGTTTCATATTTGTATGTCGCTCTCTCTATCTCTAATCTTCGAGTGCTTAAGGATGAAAATGAGGGAGCTCTGTGTTTCCTTTTTTAGATTGACGCGCCAGTGATAAGGCCTAAATAATTCAATCAGGCTTCATAGAAACGACCGCTCATTCGCAGTTACAGGCTTGGCGCAGCTGAGAGGCGCCACTGATCTATATCAATTATAAAAAAAAAACGCTGAGCTTCATGAGGTACTGAGACCCAATCATCGCTGAATTTGAAAGTACTTCGCGTGAAATATTCATATCTTACAAGACATCGTTTCGCTTCAAAGCGTTCGAAGGAGTTTATATTAACACGAAAGTGTTTTATGCCGGGGTCCACCAAGAGTTCAGTGACGTATTTCCGTCACGGAAATGACGTCGAAAAAATTTAAACGATCATATGGCAAAGGAAAGAACGTTTCCGTGAACGGGCATCGAACCCACGACCGCTCGGTTCGCAGCAACAGATGCCGGGCACGCTATCCACTGCGCCACAGTCACATACTCTAGAGGCTTTACAAGCGCGCCTTTTATATCTACCACTCTCCCGGTTGGTGGGGTGGTGTTGCCCTCTGGCAGCGGTAAAGTGAAGTAATTTGCCATTACTGTGGCCTCTTCGATTAGCACCTACAACGCATTACACCTCTGTCCCATCCGGCGTGTTCCAATAGAAGTTCAATTTTGTCAATGCCTTAACACACCACGAGGTGGCGATCTTAGTCCAAGCGTTGCAAAAGCGTCGGCCTCGCTCATAGCGTCACGCTAATAGAAACCAAAAATAGCTCTGCGACGCGCGCCTGTCTCACCTGGCTGTAACACCGCATTCCCCGCTCACGCGCTCGCCCCGAGAAAAGTCGCGGCCGGGCTACCGGAGCGGCACGACGCGCTCTGCGTTTCCCTCTAGTCCGGACGTTGTGTTCAATCACATTTTAACATGCCGCGGAATGGCGACCAAGTTCTGCGTCCAATATGGGACGCTCTTCTGGCTATCACACCTCGTTCTCTGATTGCGCTTTCACCGTTAACTACTACAGCTACCACAAGGGTTTGTTTAATCATTTAACATGGATGTTAGTCGTCGGGATGAGGATGTGCCACCAATCATCACAGTGGGTGCATCCACGTTAGACGGTGCTATAGCTGCCAGACATCAATATACATTACACAAACTCTCTTATATCAATGCACAGTAAACATTCAGTTACTTCTGTAAGGGCACGCTTTACTTTCGTGTTATTCCGATTCCTATGACGGAGGGGTCAACCATTTTTTTTTGTAGCTGCTGGTGTGTTCGCAAACAAATGATAAAATATGATAAAGAAAAAATTTCACATGCCCTGCTGCGGAAGAGTCAATAAGATACCCTTGAATTTCGTTATACGTAATGTGTTAATATGATACTCAGTGAGGTATTGTTAACAAAAAGTAGTCGTTGTGAATTCAGTGCACTTCTATCTTGTTCTTCCATTTTATTTTTTTATTACAGTTGTACTAGAATTGTGCTGGAGATGTTGCATTGTTCTCACCTCTCTATTGTTGCGATGCCTCACTTACTCAATGTCGGTGATGGCCGGTGAGGTGTTTTCGAAAAGTCAGTTAAGTACCTTACAGAAATCAGGTATAACCTTTAGGACCAGTAAATTGTCATAATGGCAAACAACGTTCCTTAAGTCTTATCTGCAAAATGACAAACGTTAGTGCAGCAGCGTTTGCATATTCGCACTCTCATATTCCGCAATGTAATCAGGGACGAACTCGTGCACAAAACTTGACACAAGACCAACTGTCATGCGAATTTAGTGTGATTTTAGTGATGTCTGAAGTCACACTCTATTGACTTTGCTTCATGCTTTCTTCCTGCTCTCATACCTGCCGCTCGCTATCTCGAAGCCCTGCGCATGCAGGGTTGACAGATGCACTCCAGCTCCGCTTGTCACAAGGCGGCTGTCGGCGTTTTGCGTGGTTTGAAATGCCTCCAGCGACGGTACACATGTCAGTGGTGTAAACACCGTGATAATATGCGCACTCATTTAGGATACGCACATGCGTTTCAGCACAACAAAAACCAAAGTATTGAGAATTCAAGCGTCTACGTAAACGTACGCACCAAACTATTTTAGCGCCTTATATGAGCTGCTCAGACTGGAGGTCAAACACTCATGACGCTCACTTCCGGATCACTCACATTTAAAAGGTCAGATTGCGACACGTGGAGCTTGAGCGAATCTGTCTGCCTACGTGCGCACGAGCTTCGAGGGAGATACCAGCGCATGACTACGGTGGACGAAAGTGGTAAGCAATGCTCTAAACACGCGGTTCGAGAACTCTACCGACTTTTGAAACCCTTGAGATAACAGTAAATGCATCCAGCTCTAGGCACAAGTTCCCTCCTTATTAAGTAGCCTCTCTTAGAAATCCGCGTTCATGACCATTGCAACAGCACTGCATGTATTGTCTTTTAATACATTTCCTTCGAAATGTTATAGGTTATTGTGACAATATCCATCCCCAAAAAAGCAATTTACTGCAATCACATCACCTCTACACTAATTTCTCGGGACTCATTGTTCTTATAATAGTGCAGTAAGTAGCGCGAGGTTGTAGGGCTATTTCAACGGTTCCTGTTGAGGCACGCCCACATTCTTCATAATCCTTACAAATGGCATTTCTACATTTTCGCTCTTCATGTTTGCTGAACCCGTTACGAAGCCATCGACCGCTACTCTGAAAACAGTCACTGAGTGTTAACCTTCAAGAAAAGACTAGTGTTTAAAAATACCAATTGCTTTGTGCACAACAATGCAGTTGCGTTGCAGCGATCATCGCGCCTAAATCACTCTTATGTAACTATGAGCTGTATACGGTTCCAGTGCGTCGAACTGATCAATCTCAGTAGATGAAGAAAAAACTTTATGGGTGTATTGCTCGCAAGACTGATCCAATAAGTTAACCGGTGTATGCAGAATCTTAGGAAATGGAAAGAAACACAGCGCGCACTAATTTTCTATAAGAACATGCTCCAACGGAACGTTGTTCTATGGCGTTGCCACGGGCGTTCTCCTGCAGGAAACACCATGTGCCGAAGGACGCACTGCGGCTAATAGCTTGCCAAAACAAAGAGAGCACATCCGCTTGAGATTACAGCAATATGTGAATTTTCATTATTCAAATCAAAACTAACCAATAATACGCTAATTTTCAGGGTTTTACACAGCTATAGGTGATTATTCACATCTCATTATTTACATTCGCCAAAGGAGGAGCTGGCGGAATTAACCAGATGGAGCATTGCCCCTAAGTCTTGGCGGCTAGAATTACCAATTATCCGCATGCGTGGAAGCCACTGATATATCCTGCGAATGAGTCGCTAAGGCCATCAACAGTGAAACTAATTCAGAAGAAATAATTATCGGTATGCGTTCTCCGCAAGTAACGGTGGTGTTCTTCTGCATCTTTGAAAAGTCTATACCTGCTCTCATCACCGGCGGTCGGCGGAATGTTCGAAGAACCATATATTATTCTGGCCGAGACCTTCTATGTCAACTCTATCAACCGCTATGTCCGGTACGCAGCATCTACCTCTAAACGGGGGCACTAAGCGGCCGCCTGCCCCACGCCGCATAACTTGCAATGGATGAACTGCTGACACTAAAACTCATCATGGGACAGCCTGTTCCACTATAAGTGTGGAGGTAATTACCACGTTACAGATCCAAGCCATCCAGTAACGCAGAACAAGCCCTTCAACAAATGAGGTCCACATCAAACAGCCGGCCACACCAGTGAAGTCAGCAAGGTTGGCGCTTTGTCTACCACTGCCTGACGACATCATACACGCTAAGCCAAAAATGGAAGAAATGAGAGTAACGGCGGGTTTTAGTCCTAAAGACCAACTGTTACTCCCCATAAAGACCAACTGGAACAAGATGGTTGACATGTCTCAAGTGTAGGGGGTAACCGTTTAGTTTTAGGTTGGAAGGGAGCAACAGAAGGACGACGAACGGCAATGGTTCGTCCTGCCGGAGAGCAACGGTTGCTCTGGGCGCGCAACCGTTGCTCTCCTGCAGGACGCACCCTGTATCGGTCGATGCATGGGCCACATTTTCTTGCGGGCTGGCGTAAGGAAACTACTTTTTGTAAACTGAACTAAGAGATACGCACGCAAATGGGGACAGTTAGCTTGTACGTATACTTTTTAACGTTATACCGTGTTGCCGGAACACATGTTTTAGAAAAGTTTTAGCTCCCCGTACGTAAACGCTTACGTACGCACGCAAATGGGGACAGTTAGCTTGTACGTATACTTTTTAACGTTATACCGTGTTGCCGGAACACATGTTTTAGAAAAGTTTTAGCTCCCCGTACGTAAACGCTTACTTACGTACGTCAACGGATACCTTTACGTTTGAATAAATCATGAGATGACGATGATAACGGCATTTAAATTATATTTAATTTAGGTAAGATTGTATCACCGCTGCGGCAAAATCACGAGAGGTTTTTAGCGTGTACAGTATCCCGGCATGCGCAAAGGGGTGACGATGGAGTTGCCATTTTGTGACGCTTCTTGCAACCATAGTCATGGACACGTTTGTTTTCGCCTAGTGTTTTTGAGGAAAAAAACGATTGAAAAGCCAACTTATTCGTAAATATGCCGCGGAAAGGCATCTACACCAGAAGTAGAGAAGTAGAACGCACGATGTTTCTGCAATAACAATTTTTTTCTTGCCTGTTTAATCTTCTTCCCGCTATGATGGCGTCACCTATCCAGCCTGTCGGGGTGTTTATGTCAAGGCTTCTAACGTTTTTACGGCTTCGGTATCATGGAGGGAGGAAAAATAAGGAGAGGCCCTGACGTCACATTCGTGAAGCCTCCGCATCGCAAACACCCGCATCGCCCCCTAGCGAAGGAGCCTCAAAACATTTCGCCATTTCCGCCGTGTCGTTTGTAAGCGCATGCGCGATTCGAGCCTTTCCTTTTTTTTTTGCCGTGCAAGCGGCGCCGGCGCCGCGGCGCAGACGATTCACGCATGCTGCTCCTTGTGTGTGTTCTTTAGGAAAGCTACGCAATGCCAAGCTGTTGTGTATGGTTGCGTATACCCGGTGCAAATCGCGTGATCTGCGGAAAGTACCGGGTGTCACTTTTCATGTGTACGTACACGTTCGCTTCACTGCTGATCACTAATGCATGGTATTTGCATGCGAAGCTCTCGGATGTGCGCTCTGTTGCTTCTTACTCATTGTGTCAACTCAGAACACACATGAACTTTTGTTTTTGGCGTCTGACACGCCGTACATAACATGCGCCGAAGGCATCGTACGTTTTTAGATGCCGTGTCGTCCAACGAAATGGCAATAAACTTATGTTGTTGTTATCGGACTACGTGATGTATGTATTGTGCGTTGTGCGCTCGCTGCGTGCTTGTTGTTGTATGCGTACTGGAATTACAAACTTTACGTGCACGATCGCGTATACAATACGGCGGTGTCCTCTTTTCGACGTGAAGTTACGTCAACTATAAGTTGGCGTTGCGCCGAATAGCTACTACACTCACTCCATATACACGAGCAAAGAACCACTAATCAGGCAACAGATCGGTAAATCGGGCTACGAGAAAGAGAAGGCCTAACGCCCAGCAGAACGCGTAAATCACTGCTAGGTGAATTCGAATACGATGATGCAGGGGCTGAACGTCTTTGACCACGGCACGTAACGGCGTTCTGTACTGTTGCACAAAAACGCTCCACGAAGAATTTCAGCACGCAGCGCTCGGGCCTGCCACGCACGAACAGCCTGGTAAACGTCTGCTTGCAACATTTTACTGCGTGCGAACCGCACAATACGAGGTAAGTTTACGCCGGGACTACAAATCTGCGCAGAAGCTAAGCACCGCGGAGAGCACGCCGCGGGGCGTCTGCTGTTTTCTTTGCCCCATACCGGTTTGTTTGCCCCATAAATCTGACATCACTTCCGCCACACTTTTCGCAATGCATTGGAATACGATAGGGCCTCTCCTAAGTATTCCTTCCTCCATGTTCGGTATTCTATTTCTAGGTCACTCTAGTGACTTTAGCCGCTAAAACAAGGTGATCGCAATTGGCGCTCGCACTTCGGCTTATTTTTACTCGGCGGTTGGAGCCTCGCCAAAGCGGGTATCGCGAGTAGTCGCGAACGACGGTGGATTTGCGAGATAGGGCCGTAAACGTAAAGCCAATCCGGCGAGTAGTTCAAGTTCTGTAAAGGCCCGCGCTTGCGCAGATTCCTTCCGGCAACGGAAGGAACCTGCGCAATTTAGCGTAAAGCTAAAAGCCGCTAATACAAGCTAAAAGCTCCTAATAAAAGGCATGGTTGCACTAGAACGCCAGCACCAGCACCTGAAGCTGCTGTCGTCGCAAGTTAAATGGCGTGTTTGCGTATAACATTTGGCGTAAATATATAGCCTGAGAATGTGGCACTAAAATGCGAAGCTTCGCGAGACTCCGTGTATACTTCACAACAAACAAGCGGTTGAGAGAAGTACACAGCTGATAGACATTGCATTTGCGGTTTTATGCTGAACGGCAGTCTCCAGTACAAAGCAACAAAAGTCCCGACCTGAGGGTTGCAGCAGAGATCACGCAACACACACCTATATCGCGATGCGCAGATAGACGGACAGCGAACTAACGCCGCTGCACCCGACCCCCCTCATATCTACCTTGTCACTGGCTGATTTTGGCGGGAGGGCAGCTATCGCAATCGGGTCCGGTAGTTTGACTTTGTGTTGAATCTCAGAGCAAATGAATGTTATCAGCTCGGGCTGTGTTGTCCTTTCAAAGGGGAGGCGACTCTTCCGCAAAAAAATTATTATTATTATTATTATTATTATTTATACTGATAGTATTAATAATCATCAATCAATCATTTATTTAACGTGCCCAGGAACAACTGTGAGGTCTTCGTGCAGGCGCACGCAAAAAAAACAATAAAAATAAACAATACAATACAGACATTCTTCAGAAATAAAAAGAGCTAAAACACGTAGACAAAAAGAAATGAACACAAAAGGGGAGGAGTAAAATAAGACAACATAACAAATATTGAAGGGGAATAGAAGATTAGATTGCATATATACAACTATGCGGAAAGACGGAGAAGGGAAGACTTTGTACATTGTGCCATACTATGTCAAAACAGTGCAAAGCTCGGATAAAAACAGTGATTGTGGATTATGAAAAACGTCAAGATCAAGAAAATTGATATTATAAAGACTTTGTATTCTGTGAACGGTAGAGTGTTGGAAGAAGCAGGCGGGTACATGAACGGTCTGTTCTCTCTGGTTAACTTACGCGGAATTCGAAAATTAACACAATTGAGAAGTACAGGGCAGGATATGACACCGTGGACTAGCTTGTAAAGAAATAAGAGATCAGAACGATTTCGTCGGCAGTGAAGGGATGGCAGTGATAATGATTCAGCAGTATTTGAACGAGATCCAGAGTCATTTTAGCAAAGCGACGGTTATATATGCTCAGGAATTTTTTCTGGACTCGTTAAATGGTGTTACCGCTGGATTGAGCAATGCCATTCCATATTACGGACGCATACTCAAGTTGTGGAAGACATATTGCCGTGTACAATTTGTGTAGGGCCATGGGAGACTTGAATTCTCGAGATATTCTACAAACACATCCGAGATAACGAAGGCCCCGCATAAGAGCACGCTTAACGTGAGAAGAAAAGTTTAACGCGCTGTCAACAACAACACCAAGATCACTGATTTCATAAACCTTGCATAACGGCACAGAATTGACGGAGTATTGAAATGACACGCTAGATGTTTTGCGACTGATAGACATGAATTTTGTCTTTGAGGTATTCAGAGAAAGGTTATTGCCGTTGCACCATTCGGAAAAAGAACACAAATCTGACTGCAGCAAGCGACAGTGGTTAACTGAATGAATGTCCTTAAATATCTTGATGTCATCGGCATACAAGAGGAAAGAAGAATTACGAATGGCAAAAGAAACATCATTAACGTAAATTAAAAATAGGAGTGGGCCTAATACCGACCCTTGAGGGACCCCACTAGTCACTTTATACAAAGAAGAGGTTTGGCCATTTACGGCAACATAACAAGATCTATTGAGCAGATAGCTGTGCAAGAGATTCACAGTCGACCAGTAAACGTCAAAGTGTGCAAGTTTAACCATAATCAGTGTGTGGTTGACTACGTCAAAAGCCTTGCTCAGGTCACAGTAGATTACGTCAACCTGTCCTCTCTGAGAAATAGGTGTGGAGATCTGCGTCATGAAACTAGCAAGATTTGTGGTGGTTGAGCGGCCAGCAAGAAAACCATGTTGATTTGGAATCAATAGGTTTTTCACACTAAAAGACAATATTTTGTGAATAATAACAATGAATCAATCAATCAATCAATCAATCATTTATTTAACGTGCCCAGGAACAACCGTAAGGTCTTTGTGTTGGTGCACGCAAAAAAAACAATAAAAATAAACAATACAGACAGTCTTCAGAAATAAAAAGAGCAAAAACACGTAGACAAAGAGATATGAACACAAAAGGGGAGGAGTAGAATAAGACAACACGAGAAATATTGACGTGGAATAAAAAATTAGATCGCATATATACAACTATGTGGAAAGATTGAGAAGGGAAGACTTTGTACATTGTGCCACACTATGTCAAAACAGTGCAAAGCTGGGATAAAAACAATGATTGTGGGCTATGAAAAACGTCAAGATCAAGAAAATTAACATTATAGAGACTTTGTATTCAGTGAACGGTAGAGTGTTGGAAGAAGCAGGCGGGTACATCAAACGGTCTGCTCTCTCTGGTTAACTTACGCGGAATTCGAAAATTTACACAATTGAGAAGTACAGGGCAGGATATGATACCGTGGACTAGCTTGTAGAGAAACAAGAGATCAGAGCGATTTCGTCGGCAGTGAAGTGATGGCAGTGATAATAATTCAGCAGTATTTGAACGAGATCCAGAGTAATTTTTAGGAAAGCAATTGTATATATGCTGAGGAATTTTTCTGGACTCGTTCAATCTTGTTCCCGCTGGATTGAGCAATGCCATTCCATATCACGGACGCATACTCAAGTTGCGGAAGACATATTGCCGTGTACAATTTGTGTAGGGCCATGGGAAACCTGAATTCTCCAGATATTTTACAAACAGATCCGAGAGAACGAAGGCCCCGCATAGCAGCACGCTTAACGTGACAAGAAAAGTTTAACGCGCTGTCAACAACAACACCAAGATTACTGATTTCATAAACCTTGCATAACGGCACAGAATTGACAGAGTATTGATATGACACGCTAGATGTTTTGCGAGTGATAGACATGAATTTTGTCTTCGAGGTATTCACAGAAAGGTTATTCCCGTTGCACCATTCGGAAAAAGAGCGCAAGTCTGACTGCAGCAAGCGACATTCGTTAACTGAATGAATTTCCTTCAAAATCTTGATGTCATCGGCATACAAGAGGAAAGAAGAATTACGAATGGCAAAAGAAACATCATTAACGTAAATTAAAAATAGGAGTGGGCCTAATACCGACCCTTGAGGGACCCCACTAGTCACTTTATACAAAGAAGACTTTTGGCCATTTGCGGCTACATAACAATATCTATTGTCTTAGACCTGTGCGTGTCAAACGATCAACCCCTTGAAGTTTCCCGCTCCGACATCCCTCTTGTACGTCCGGACAAATTCCACCCACCACTTAACGTAAGATTATCCTCATCAAATAATAATGATAATCAATAATCAATCAATCAATCAATCAATCAAACGTTTATTTAATGTGCCCAGGAACAACCGTAAGGTCGTGGTACTGGCGCACCAAAAAAAAAAAAAAACAAAGGAAACATTCATAATAAAATATCAAGGATAAAAAACGTTATAAAATTGCACATATACAACTATGTGCAGGCAGAAACAAAAATATCAACAGTGTACGAGGCTATGTCAGTACAGTGCAAAGCTCGGAGCAGAACAACGACTGGGAGCTGTGAAAAACATCGAGCTCCAAAAAGTAAGCATTGTAAAGACGTTGCATGCGGTTACATGAAAAGGTCTATTCTCTCTGGTCAGCTTACGTGGAATTCGGAAATTAAGACAGTTGAGCAGTACAGGGCAGGATATGATACCATGCACAAGCTTGTAAAGAAATAACAGATCAGCGCGATTTCTTCGGCAGCAAAGTGATGGCAATGATAATAATCCAGCAGCGTTAGAACGAGATCCAGAGTCATTTCTAGCGAAACGATGGTTGTAAATGCTTGGGAATTTTTTCTGGACTCGCTCAATGGCGTTGCTGCTGGAATCAGGAATGCCATTCCAGATCACAGATGCATACTCTAGTTGAGGAAGACATAGCGCGGTGTACAATTTTCGGAAGGGCACAGGAGAACGGAATTCTCTAGACATTCTGCAAACACAGCCTAGGGTGCCAAGACCCCGCAAAGCAACACGCTTAGCGTGAGCAGAAAAGTGTAAGGTGCTATGAAAAAGAACACCTAGATCATTGATCTCACATACCTTACACAACGACACAGAATTGACAGAATATAAAAATGGCACACTAGATGTTTTTCGAGTGAAACTCATTACCTTGGTTTTTGAAATATTTAGGGAGAGGTTATTGCTCCTGCACCGTTCAGAAAAACAACACAAATCAGATTGTAGCAAGCGACAATCGATAACTGAATGAATTTCCTTAAATAGCTTTATGTCATCGGCATACAAAAGGAAAGAAGAATTCCGAATGACAGAAGAAACATCATTAACATAAATTAAAAAGAGGAGTGGGCCCAGTACCGACCCTTGAGGAACCGCACAAGTAGCTTTATACAAAGAGGACGTTTGGCCATTAACGGCAACGTAACATAATCTATTAGAAGATAGCTATGGAGGAGATTCACAATTGAAGAATCAACATCAAAGTGTGCAAGTTTATCCACAAGCAGCGAACGGCTGACAACATCAAAGGCTTTGCTAAGGTCACAGTAAATAGCGTCAACCTGTGCTCTCTGCGAAATAGGCGTGGAGACTTGCATCATGAAACTGGCAAGATTAGTGACAGTTGAGCGGCCAGCGAGAAACCCATGCTGATTCACAATCAATGGAAATCAAAAGACAATATTTTGTGAAGAGCAAGCTCAAAGATTTTGAATGCGGCACAAAGAAGGGAAATAGGGCGGTAGTTCGAGACGTCACTTTTACAGCCAGACTTAAACTTTGGGAAAACACGAGCAGTTTTCCACATGCTAGGAAACGTTGAAGCATGCAGACACTTATTAAATATGGTAGTCAATACTGGTACAAGTATACTGCCATAGGCTTTTAGTATGGCAGAGGGGATGCCATCTGGGCCAGCTGAAAAGGATGGTTTCAAGCGCTTAATGCATTCTGAAATGATATCTTCATCTAGCGACACTGCATCAGCTGTGCCAACTGCCTTAACCTGTCGACCGTTACTAGCTACAGAGGCTGGAGAATTATAGACAGATGAAAAATGCATGGCAAAACAGTCAGCGACGGCTTGAACTTCTACTCCATTTGGGTCCAGTATCCTGAAGGACTCGCCACTTTTGCTCGACCGTTTGCGCACATACTTCCAAAACTCAGCCGGCCTGTCAGAAGCTCTTTTTTCTAAAAATGAAATATATAGACTGTGATCCCGTTTATAAAGGCGTTTACAAAGAGTACGAAAACGACAGAATTCTTCCTTCAAATGAGTTGATGCAGAACGTTTATACTTCCTGTGTGCACGATCTTTATGCTTCAGTGCACTTATAAGTTCTGATGAGAACCAGGAGGGATATTTACAATGATGAGGTGCATACTGGGGAATGAACTTGCGCATGCTGGTCAAGATAAGCTCCGTAAACTGATCGACTTGATCATCAACATTGGGTTTGTCAGTTACCAGTGACCAATCTGTGGTGGACAAGTCATGGTACAAGCCAACGTAGTCACCTCGCTTGAAGGCAAATCTGGGCGTTTTGTCGATTTTTCTGGGAAAGCTTGGTTTTTCTGGTGAAATACAGAGTGTTAGTTTGAGTGGTGGGTGATATTTGTCAGGTCGAACAAGAGAGATGTGAGAGAGTGATACTTCGATAGGTTGATTATTAGAAATACACAGATCTAAGACGTTACCACAGGAATTGGCAATACTATTGTGCTGCTCTAGGGAATTAAAAGCGAGAAAATCTAACAATACGCTGCATTTGTTCTTTAAGAAATGATGATAATGAGAAAAATTAAGTGTGGTCCAGTCAATTCGAGGTGTGTTAAAATCGCCAAGTACAAGAATTTTGTGCTTCTTATGTGAAATTACCACATTTTCAATAGAAGAGACGATCTGATTAAAAGCAATTGGTGAAACGCTAGGCGATACATAGAAACATCTAATCAACAATTTTTTTACAGATTCTCAAGACTAATTTCGATCCAAATTGATTCAGCAATTGTTTCTATGTCCTTGCTTCTAAAAGATCTTAGAGAACTGTCTATAGCCATCAATACACCACCACCTTTTTGTTTAGTTGCACAGAATTCCCGATGACTGCGGAAGGTGGTGTAGTTCGACGGAAGATAGTCACAGGAAGGAATTTCATTGCACAGCCACGTTTCAGAAATCGCAATAAGGTCAAAAGAAGACGAAACAACATTAGCAAAGAATTCGCGCGTCTTAGTGCGAAGACCACGAGCGTTCTGATAAAATATATCCAAATTACACGGCACCGTTGCTTACGGGTGCGCACTCTGAGGGATGGAGCATGTCGTCGTGGAGAATCCCACGGAATGGTTTGAAAATGCAACCGCACGGCCACATTGACGGGTCATTCAGACGTTTCGATGTATCTTCGTCAACTGTAACGCAGAACGAGGAGTAAGAAGGATATTTTGTTTTGAGCCGCCGGCAGGAAATGGCAGAAAGGTCAACAGACTCAATGTGTTTCTTGAGCTCAGCAGATGTAGTGTCAGGGCTCAACTTGGACGCAAATATAGCCCACTGCCGCTGGGGTCGTTGGGGGATTTGAGCCACTAACAAAGTGGACGAGTCCATGGCTCCAGTAGATACATGTGTTTTTCTTTTCGTTTCCTTTCTTGCACTCACTGTGACATTGGCCGATGAGGTTTCCGTACGATCCACAACGCGGAGCTTCAAATCACGCTGAAAACCTGGTGGTGGGGTAAAAGGTGGGAGCGTTTCGGTGTTATGAGTCGTATCAGAGGTCGCAGGGGTGTCGGAGTTCACGGAAGATTTTGCCGTTGGAGACGTTGGAGAATTTGCAGCCGTTGGAGACTTTGCAGCCGTTGGAGACTTTGCAGGACGTTCCCCTAGCTTAGGGGTGACGCAGCGTGTCAGCTCATAGCGCAGAAAACGAACCTCACCACGAAGGGAGGCGACGATACGGACCTGCTGCTCAGCCACTCGGGAATGTTCGTTTCGCAGGCGCTCATTGTCCTCCCGCAGCTGTGAGACCTCGTCACTCAGGAACGAAATCCCTTCCAGCGCGTCGAGGAGCAGGCGGCGAAGGCCGGCTACCTCCTCGCCAAGGTCACCCGAAGGGGCGAGAGGTGGACCGGTTGGGGAACCACGTGGCGGCAGGGAACACGCCGCCGTCGCGCATACCCCCGTCTCGTCGTTAGGCCTGCCACCATGCTGGGCGGAATCGCACAAATTGCACGAAAATGTACGCGATCCGGACTTCAATAGCTGCAGTTGGTCATCCGGCCAAGTCACACACTTCGCGTGCACACGTTTTTCGCAGATTTCGCAGCGGAAAAACTGCTGAATAATAATAATAATAATAATAATAATAATAATAATAATAATAATAATAATAATAATAATAATAATAATGGTCTTTTAGGCTAGCGCAAAAGGGAGCACTGGCAAAGCCTGTGTTTTCGCAAGAGACTCATTACCTTGACGCTTTCAGATGTTTACATTGTTACTTTCTATTATCTTTCGAAGATCACCACTGGTTCTGCACGCCTATGCTCATTTCACTAACGTGTCAGAATGCGCAACGACCCGTCGGTACCTACATAACCCCGTTTCCTTTCAGACGGCGCCGTAGCGTGCGGTGGCGTAGTGGCTAGCGTACGCGCATGGCAGTTCAGTGGTCGCGAGTTCGAATCCTGTATGTTCGTTGCAAATTTTCTGAAATTTATTTCTGTATGAAATGTCTCTATATCGTTTGTACATCCAAACAAATGTACGTATAAACCTCAAAATACTCTATAAGTAAATCAAAAGCGTATTTTTTGGGCCAAAGAAGAAACTAAGGAGTAACGGGAAGGGGCATCCGTTGCTCCCTTGAGGAACAACACGAAGGAGTAACAGTTGGTCCTCAAGGAGCAACTGGGGGCACTGACCATTCATCCCCCGAAGGAGCAACTGAAAGGAGAGCAACGATTCGTCCCCTTGCCGTTGCTCCTTTTAGGAGAGTAGTGGGAGTGGCAAAGCACTTGATCCCTCAAAGGAGGAGCCCCTATACCCCCGTTGCTCTCTTTTGGCTTAGAGTGTAGGTCGAAACCGCCGACGGCTGCGATGAAGACAATCGCACATCGTGGCCGGTTAATTTGGAGATCACCGGACTCCATGAACAAGATAATTGCAGCGGAATCTGCGCTTCCAGATAGCAAACCCAACTGCGAGCAAATGCGCCCAGAGATGACATGGAGCTGCAAGTGAACGCGGGGCGCAAGAAACACAAATCACCGACACTCTCGAATCGGCTCGAGAAAAGTTGTCGAGCAGAGCTCTAGAACGAATCCGTGCAAAGTGAGGGGGCTAAAAGGCTCTCAAATCAGTCCCCTTTACCTTATTAGGCCGTTATACCTTTGACGATCAAGCCACCCCCAGAGCCCTTTCATCCCTTACAACATCCACACACAGCACTTATACAGGACAGGTGCCTCTCACAAGTTTGACCATCAAAGTCACGATGCAAGAATGACTACTATCGGTGCTGACAGTACTACTACGTTTAAATCCACATATATATCCCATATAGGCACCCGGCAATGCAGTTTCCGAGATACGATGGTAGCGCCAGAAAACACAGCCTAGCGAGTAGACGCAGCAAAATCGAGTGTCTATCCTCCGCATCCTCCATGTTCAGAAACGCTCCTTGACTTGAACGTGACTTGCCACCGCCTCAATGCGGTGCGTTTGAAACGCGTTTGTAGCGTTTGTGCCGCCTTGGCACAGCCTGAAAAGAGCGCGTTCTAAACGCGTTTGTGCTGCATTGAAGGCGGTGGCAACATCCCTGAGGTGATTACGAACGCACGTAGGAAGCGTTCGTTGGAAGAGGCGCCCAAAAGAGAGACACTTGAGTGCGTCGATGTGTCCAGCGAGCGTTTCATTTTGTTGGTATTCCTGGCGGCTGGTGCCATCAACACTTAGGCGTTCGATAAGAGCTCCATCGCGCCCTCTGGTCAGTGACGGGTGCCTATAGTGGACGGGAGGATGACTGCCACCGTTCCTCAGTTGTAGAGCCTCGCACGCGTTATTGGAAAGTCACAGGTTCGGGCCCTGGCGGCGGCAAGTTACCTTTCCGTCCACTTTACTTTCTTCACATGTGCATTATAGATACTATGAATTACTTCCCGTATATTTTACTTGGGTCCTTATCTGTTAGTTCTGAATTACGCTGTGCCCTTATAGTATATCCCCCTTCTGTCGTTCAACTAACTGAAATATATATTTTGACAAGGTAAAGAGCGCCTTTAATATGTGACGCGATAGACAGAAGTGTAAAGATTGTTTTAAGTAAAGCAGCCCACAGCTGATGGAAGGAATCAAAAATATACTTCAATACATGTCCATCGAACCCTTGTACCCAAACAATGAATTCTATACAGGTCTATGCAAATAGCCCACTGCGATACCACCCACAGCGAGACCGTTTAAACCGCTCGAGTCAAGAGAAGAAAGATGGGCACATCCATGCATCATGCTCTAATACACCTGTATATTCGTTTATTTATTTATTTTTGTTTGACCATGGACGACTTCTTTTTAGTGGACCAGTGTTGGCTAGTGAGGTTGGCCCCATCTGCGGCACATACCTGCTAGATATTTTTGTTGAGACCCAGGGTCACTATTCGTGGAGTTTCAAATAACCTCATTGTGTACAGCTTCGGTATAAACCATGGTCGACACATCACTAAAAGAACTCGCGGCCCACATTCAATACCGCTGGCAAGAGGGTGTGCTGCCGCAAGAATAGCGACATGGCGCTAACACCATTATACCTACACCAGGCATGCGTGCAGGCTTAGTTGGTGTACAGACGGCCGTGAACCAATATGCATTGTGCTAACGTAATCTATATGGTACTTATTCGGCATTGTCTTGCTTGCCGTTCTTCCGCCACACATTAAAGAGGCAGCCTAACTTCCGTAACAATTTTCGATTTCCACTCGGGGCTCTCTACAAAGGATGTGCTAATCACCATTAGGAATGGGGTAGCCAGCGATCTCAAGATTCCTAGTGTAAGGACAACAATAGCGGGCGACGAACACACAATTCCGAACTTTTTAAAAGATCGCACAGCAATCGCACGATTAGGAAACATGCAGTGGAACTTTATTCATCTAGCGGGAGTATGCACGTCAGACTTCCGACAGTGCTATTAACATAGCAATACACTGATTATCTCAAATATGCACGTGTAACCACTGCCTTGCCCGCGCCGCGCCGGAATGCCCAGTATTCTGGATTATTCTCCATTGTTGTGATAAGCTTGAAGGCGCAACGCTAACAGTACAGTTCATCCTGGAAATAACGCTACCACCGACCCGCCTAATAAACGCCGACTTGCCTTACCGCTGATCAGATAACCGACGGCCGCCGACTGCCCGCAATATCAGTACACGGCATGTATTGCTTGTCATGCCGCTTTTGCAAAGGACTAAACGACACGTTGTGACATTTCAGTATCTACGTTCATGTGTTACTTATAGACAATGCTAGAGGCATTATATTGCAGGCTACTTACAGACTCTCCCTCTCCTCCTCTTTCACCCTTTGGCGCCCCATTTCCCCTTTCCAAGTACAGGGTAGCCAACCGGAGATTTTTCCTGCTTATACTCCCTGTCTTTCATCTGCCTTTCTCTCTCTCTATTTCTTTGTTTTCCATGCACGAGTTCGCCCAATGAAGAGTTTGGTCTTTAAGAGCCCGACGTCTTTAAGAGCGTTGTCTGTGCGTGACACACACAGACCATGTGTATGTCAAGCCTTGTCTCTGTCCTCGTCTTATGCGCATTTACCTTATGTAATGCCAAACAAACAGGCCCCGACTGCTATTTTCGTAGGAAGGAAATCGCATCATAACTTTCACACTCGAGAAATCCGTAGCGTGGACATGAGGTCAGCGCTCTTTAGCCGAACGATCAAGCACAATTTTAGAATCGCAGAAGCGGGTGTCGTAAATTGGTTTTCACGCTCATTTCGCTTCATTCCAGGTGCTGAACTTCTCAATACGGGCGAAAATGTGCACATTGACCGTCTGCCCCTTAGGCACTTTTCATAAATTGTTTAAATTATTTACTTCGGTAAGAGTAATTATCACGGCCTTTGCACATTATCTAGAAAATATTCTGTGTTCCGGGTGTGCTTAATGTCATGGATAAAAATAAACCACGTGTTATTTCCCTTTGTAAAATGCGTGTATTCTAGAATATTGCAATGCAGAATTTTCATTAACAGACGTAAAGATAACGCAACTGTACATTTCGCAAATTATTTTGCGAGGTGCAAGTAATTTGCAGCTGCAAATGTTGCTTTCATAAAATTCTTTGATTCACCGTGCTTCACTGTGGCCTAAAATTCTGTGCTTCCATCAAGTGCTGTCCTTCAGGTGAAGCACAGCAAGGACAGCGATTGCGAATAACTTTCGTATGTAGGCTAGAGCTGTGCACGGGCCGTATTTCCGAGCCCGAGCCCGGCCCGGGCCCGCTGACTTTGTCGATGACCCGCCCGAGACCGACGGGAAAGGGCTGCGAGCCCGCCCGGCCCGGCCCGACGTACGAAAACACAATCCCGGGCCCGGCCCGGCCCGACCAGGCTTTTTGAAGCTTCGCTGCGAAAACAAAACATCGTTTTCCGGTAATTTGCGTTTTATTGAGCGTAGCAAATGTAATCAAACGACACACGACGAACAGTCTCTATTACACAGGTTACAAATTGTCGTGCAAAAACAGCAAGCAAGTAGACGGCCTCATGCCAGCAACAATAGAGTTCGCTCGCCAAAGCCGTCACGTGTATGGGGTATGCCCATGCAAGCGTAAGCTTGCACAAATGCGATCTACGTCGGGTCGCTCGCGCTGTCGCGTACATTTTCACTCATACGGGATTTGGCCTTAAATCTAACGCGAACAGTCGCGTGGCGCCGTCACTAGCTCAGGTGGTGTTACTTCTCTGTTTGTCGGAGTGCAACAGAGGCAGTGCTTTACCTGCTCCCCTTTTGTTTAAAGTAGCGAATGGAAAGGAAAAGCGGTAAAGGGCGGTCGCGAAAAAGGCGCTGTATGCGTGCTGGAAAACGATTCCCGTTCATTTTCTATATTTCGGGCTTGAGTCGGGCTTTGCGCCGGGCCCGAGCCCGGCCCGATAAAACTCCAAGTAGCCCGAGCCCGGCCCGGGCCCGAGGTGAAAATACGTCGGCCCGCCCGAGCCCGGCCCGCGGGCCGGGTCGGGCTTTCGGGCTACCCGGAGCACGTGCACACCTCCATATAGGCTATGCAATGTGTCTTAGTTTGTTCATAGCTGCCTATGGTGCCTAATGCCAGCACCGCCTGCCACTTTAACTAAGAAGGAACGCTGGAATCGACGTACCATCTGGCTGGCTGCCTGGCTGGCATGATGTAGGTATGACCCAACGTTTTGCGAATCGCCTCCTCTATTTTTTATTTATCATTCATCTGTCAGGTTTGTTTGCTCGTACTCCTTCCTCTGTGGCTCAAAGCAATGCCGCCGCCACCTCGCAGCGCTGTGTCACATCTTAAAGCCAGCGCATGCCTCAGCGTCGCGGTGCAGAGTCCCGGTTAATAGCCCATATAGCGCCAAGAACGGGGACGCGCCATCTCAAAACACCGCGTCTCTTGAAGAGCCAGCGTGACAGCCAACATAGTGATCATGAGTAGGGAGCCTACATAATCGGCCGGTCATGTAGGCTCCCTAATCATAAGGGATAAAAGACGACGTCCCACGGATTTGAAGACAACTCAACAAAAACTTACATTATCTTTCCTCCGTCGTAAGGCACCATGAGTACCCTCCCCCATGAATGCAAAGCAGGCGCGATGGCTAGCCGACGGCTGACAGGAAAAGACGAGAGGAGAGGGGGGTGAACGGCTTGCTCGGGCGCATCTGACTGGCACTGATTAAACAGGGGAGGCGCTCGTATGACAATGGAAGCGGCGTGTTGCCACTACTGCGGCAACGTGCCTTCTTGCCAGTGGTATTGAATGTGTACCATAGATTATATTATGCATTTAGTAATCGAGATGACCTGCCGTCTTTCCAGACTATATTCAGCTGCGACGCGCCTTTTATTGCGAGAACAATTGTATCTACTCTCTCGACGGGTTTTTGCCATCATGTACCTTATAAATTCGGAATTGATAACATGTCCCTGCGCGTCTATGTTTTACCGCGAGTAAAAGCGCGCGCGCGCGGCCGACGAATGTGGCTGAAGCAGAGATCAAACGAGCAGGCCTACCATCTCAGTCGCTCGGAGGGCGCATGCGATAACATCACCCCGCTCGGCAGGCCTGTCGACGAAGCAGCGAGGAAACGCCCCACCCGTCTTCCACGTGCACGAAAAGACTCGAGGTTAAGGGGGGAGGGGGTGGTCGTCTTGCAGCCACATTGAACTTTGGGGGCGATCGGAGATGTGTTCGTTCCGCTTGTTCGTTCTCCTGGGGAAGAGCAAGCGCGCTGATTGGCTGAAGCGCGAGACGCCACTCAAGGCCGGGGGGTGTCGCCATTTCTTTTTTTTTTTTGCTTGATCTTTTCTTTTTTGGTGACGTCATATCGCGTCATAACGAGTAGGGTGATCGGATATCTCTGTTTTGCGCCGTTCGTTCTGCATCCATTCTGGCGGCGCACGCGATTAGCCGAAGCCGGAAAAAACCACGTCTCTGAGGGACGTAGCCATTTTTCTTTTTGCTTGATCTTTTATTTTTTGGTGACGTCATACCGCGTCATAACGATCATGTCGTCTGCTACAAACTAACGGATCGCGAGGCCGTTCGCACGCGTTCTCTCGAGCGAACAAACGGCTTCGCACGGCATGATGCGGCGGTTGCGGCTGCCGCAACAGCTGATTTTCAGAAAATGGCGCTTGCGACGTGTGCTTCACTTGCGGTTGGAGGTGCGAGATGCGTTTGAAGCCATGAGTGAGTGCGGCATCGCTTTCGGTTCTCGAAACGAACAGTGCGAACGAAATGGACGGGCCTGCCACTGGACTGTGGTCTTAGGCGCAGGGACTTCTTAGTTCAAAAGCGCTACCACCTCTTGCCACGTGTCGTCCCGGTCCTCACTCGTGAACGACGGCCCCAGCGGGCGCGACGGCGTAGCTATCTGTGGGTGCTCTTTTATAAAAGCCAGCAGAAGCTCCCTTTGACGATCCGACACCCGGGAGCCAAGCCAGACATTCCGGTGGGACGACATCTTGAAAAACTGCGCCAACCGCTACTTTTCTCTTTTTTTTTTTTTCGCGTGCGCGACTACATAGCAAGCACGTTAGAAAAACTAACACCACTAAATATCAGCACTCAAAGCTATTGCTGTTCTAGAAACTGCTTGAGCTTGAAAAGAAAAAGCAATATCATTTCGTATAACAACTGTATTTATTAGAAGGCGAGAAACACTTCGTTTTGAAATATACGGCCCCCTTGCCGAGGACAAACAATGCGCGTCTACTTCTGGAAAGCTCGCCGCTCACCGCTTGACGATTGGCTGTCCTCTTCCTCTCGGCGGAAGAGAGCTGCGGACCGCCCAATTTTGTGACGTAACACCGCCAGAACGAACACGGAACGAACAGAGATCGCCGGTGCCCCCCTTGGATTCTAAGGGCGCGGTCGCGATCGCATGCGTGCGCGCTATCTCGGCAGCCATGCGCGTGCGGCTCATATACCCTTCTGGGTGCTGCGCTTTCAACGGGAAAAGGCTGTGAGGAAAGAGCGTCTCTCTCTGGAGTGGCCGTAGTATTTTACGCAAGCGATTTGTAGCGTTACGCGAGATCGGATCCGAAGGAGTTAGCCGCCAGCCTCACTTCGTATTACGACTTGTTGCTATCGCATTCATTTATTCGCCCTTGCGGTGAAATTGGGACTTTTTTTTTTCAAGGTTTGTCACGTGAACCTGTGGTCTGACGTAATACAGCCGCTCAGTTTTGACACCACCTTGATCGGCGCCTTAATTTTCCATGATTAATATAGAAAATCATTTGATTTTTTTACTTATAATAAAATGCTTATGTCATAAAATGTTACGTCATGCAACTTTATCCTATAAACGTGACCGCTCAACTTAATAATTCAAAAGTTCACTAACGTTGTTTTGTTAAATAATCGTTAGAACACAACTTTAGGCATGGTAAAGCATTTCCGCCTTGTCCTAGAATTCGTATGCGAAGGCGACAAGCCCCTAATTGTCATAGCATTTGTTTTTTTTTTTTTTTTCAAATAACCTACGTTGTCTACAAAAAACAGAAAACACGATGTAATTTACGTCAGCTTCTTCGGACAAATAGCAATACACCTCATTACAAGTGTGTTGAGAAGACGTATATTTAGAAGTATAAAAAAAATCAAAAGCACTGCTTTTGGCTTTTATTAAGTTTCAATATTTCACAAAACAAGTACAGTTCAGAAACTAATTAATAAAACTTTGTAATTGCTATTGCCCATCTTTACAAAATCAAAATCTGGTTAATTCACTTGCGTTTGCTCCGCAGAAAAAAGCGTTAATGTTTAAATATAATATTTCTTAGGGTTCAACGTCCCAAAACCACGATATGATTATGAGAGACGCCATAGTGGAGTGTTCCGGAAATTTCGACCACCTGGGATTATTCACCGTGCACCTAAATTAAATTACACCGGCCTCAATCACTTTCGCCTTCATCGAAAATGCGGCCGCCGCGGCCAGGATTCCATCCCGCGGCTTTCGGCTCAGCAGTCGAGCACCATAAACACAAGACCACCGCGGTGGGTCTGTTAATATCTTAAACTTCTGCTTTAAATATTGATATCCGCAAGCTACGCCAGAGCTTCGAGAAAACTTAATCCCGGCAGACTTGGTAGAACGCGAGAACGCGCTTGCTAACAATGCCAGGGATTCAATGCGCAATATTGACCCATCACTGTGAACGAGAAAGCGCCCTCCGTCGTAGCTCAATTGGTGGGCCATCGCTGAAGTGTAGCACGACGTCGGGCTAGCCGGTGGGCTAGCCCGACGTCGTACTGCCCAAGCAAGAGCGAAGAAGACTGGACGTGGGGAGTTACCTCCATCTTCTTTTGTCTATATCTTTGTTAGCTCAGTTTAAAAAAAAATCACAGCATATCCACGGAGTGAATGATGATGAGTGGGCGAAGCTGCGGAGGTTCATCGGTAAACCGTGAATCTTCCGTGAATTCTGCCCAGTACATCATCACCGACGTGAGATCGGGCGCGTTTGTACTAAAGGTTCGATGAGTTATGACGACTTGCAGCGCACTTTAATTTTACATGTACGCTGTGAATTTTCATTGTTTAGAAAACCATTGCTTAGAAAACATCCGGCGTCTTTCGTTAAGCAGCTGGCGTCTTTTCGTTTTGCTTTAGAAACATCTGGCGTTCTTTCGTTTTGCTTTTACAAAACATCTGGCGTCTTTTGTTGGTTTATTTCATCAATCAACGGCGTTTTGAACAAAATTTTTATTGTTTAATCACGCACAGAAGAAATCTCACCAGGCACTACCTTGGAGGTAAAGAATGGCTGCTAATGGGAATGAGAGACAGAAGTCGGCTAACGCTGCGAATTTTTTATTGTTCAACAACGCACAGGAAAAATATCCCACCGGCACCACATTGCAGGTCAAAGCGTAAGACTGGTTACATACTACGCTACGAGGGACGAACGGGTGCCGCTATAAGGAGCTTCGCCCCTAAAATTCGGCAGATCCCACGTACCATGGGAGTCGTTATGATGCGAAGCATGCGGTGGAAAGGTGACTGTCACGTAATTTTTTTTTGCTTAGCGAAATGTTACAAAATGACGCTAAAGATTTGTATAACTTTTAAACGTACACATATATGCTGAAGAGCCGCATATGTGTTATATATACAGTTGTTCACAGTTGGGTAACGCTGCCAACGGCAACGTGGGTATTACCAACACGAGAAGCGGTAACCTGATATGTAGTGCTTATACTTGTCCCTTATGATAGAGAACGCACGCACGTTTCACGATCCCGAGTTCATGTGTAGAAGTTCTTGACAGTTCTTGAACAAGGTCATCATCCCCGTGATCAGTGAGCACCAGCAGCTGGTCATGACTTTTTATCAAATCAGGCCGTGATCGCGGTGACGATGGGTCCATATGTAGTGAAGTGTGAGGTATAGTACAGCTGTTGGAAATCGTGGATGCCTCATACATTTCGTCGACAAATTTTCTGTAGATAGAGTCGGCGACATGTTGGAATCTGAAGTCACACTTCGCGTTGGTGAGGTATATGCCGTCGAGGCTGGTAGGCCTGGATAGTGCTACGTAGACCAACATTAGTGGATGGCGCTTGTCGTATTCGTAGACTACCTGGGCGTATTTGGCCTACGTAGCCTAGTCTACAAAGCGGCTGCTAATCAATCTGGCATCATCCTTGGTCAGCATGAAGCCATCCCCCAGCCTCGTAAGAAATGAGGAGGCCACTGCGTCGTTCTGGCGGACTAAGTGCACTTTACGGTGCTATGATGAAATATCGTAGGTACCTTTCGTTAATGTGTTCCTCCGGAGTCGAGCAATGGTTGAATATCGCTTGCTGAATCATAGGGATACATATGTATTATTTAGTAGACTGCTCTAAAAGCGGAACCAACACTGGAACCACAGATGTTAATCTGATATCAGCCCAGAAAGCCACACGAGCCCTCCTGCAGTACTTGAAAAGAACCCTATTGAGCGACCGCCTGTGAAACTCGGCACTGTGTGTATGATGTGACATGTGTCTATCCTTCTCTCTCTCTCTTTTACTCCCCTATCCCCCCTCCCCATGTGTAGGGTAGCAAACTGGACCCATTTTCTAGTTAACCTCCCTGCCTTTCCTACATTCCTTCTCTCTCTCTCTCTCTGATATGACGTCTGCATCGTAGGAGTACCATGTATAGTGTTTATTGCTTTCTTGTAAAATTAGATAGCAAGCACCACAACCACAACTGACGTTGCGCCGCCATTACGCCTGCATAGGCTCTTTTTCCAAACCAATTTATAGACCTGGCGTGGCTCTGTGGTATAATACCTGACTGCCACGCAGAATGCTTGTGTTAGATTCCTGCTGGGATCCTATTTTTCATTCTTTCCATTCGTTGGGTAAACGCTGCCGATGTCGGTTTTTATAACGCTCTCGCATTTAATGTCTGTTCTAGCCTTTCCTGGGTAGATATAAACTGTCGATCACCTGTGGCGCATACCCATGCACCGCGGCCCGTGGTAAGCGGGTATGCGTCAAACGTGTCTGGAGGAAAGGGTTTGACGACGTACGCGACAGGATTTTCATTTTATTCATGTCATGACCCGACAGTCATATTCGTCAAATCATGTTGCCCTCCCATGCCAATTTTGGTCTGCACCAAATTAAGGAGGCGATCATGAGAGTCCATACACGTAGGCGGCTAGATAGATAGATAGATAGATAGATAGATAGATAGATAGATAGATAGATAGATAGATAGATAGACAGACAGACAGACAGACAGATAGATAGATAGATAGATAGATAGATAGATAGATAGATAGATAGATAGATAGATAGACAGACAGATAGATAGATAGATAGATAGATAGATAGATAGATAGATAGATAGATAGATAGATAGATAGATAGATAGATAGATAGATAGACAGACAGACAGACAGATAGATAGATAGATAGATAGATAGATAGATAGATAGATAGATAGATAGATAGATAGATAGATAGATAGATAGATAGATAGATAGACAGATAGATAGATAGATAGATAGATAGATAGATAGATAGATAGATAGATAGATAGATAGATAGATAGATAGATAGACAGACAGACAGATAGATAGATAGATAGATAGATAGATAGATAGATAGATAGATAGATAGATAGATAGATAGATAGATAGATAGACAGACAGACAGATAGATAGATAGATAGATAGATAGATAGATAGATAGATAGATAGATAGATAGATAGACAGATAGACAGATAGATAGATAGATAGATAGATAGATAGATAGATAGATAGATAGATAGATAGATAGATAGATAGATAGATAGATAGATAGATAGAAACGCTCAAAGTGCCAAAGGTTCGCTAAGAAATGCTTCGAATTTAAAAAAACTTGCAGGACGCTTCAGCGTCGCTTCAAGAGTAAACGCGATAGCATAATCGGGCCCTGTGCGCATCGCATTTTCTATTGCTAGCCTAGCGTCGTTTCTCGGTGCATGTCTCAACCGCGCTGCAAGAAAACGAGCGCCTGAGTGCGCAAAATTGGCCGTTTAAAACTATACTAGAATGCCTATTGCAAGTGCAGTTCAATGCCCACTACGCCATAATTCTTGCTTTTGAGAATCATCGAAGGACCCATTAGGCGTCCGTCAGGCAACAGGCGAACCTACGCAGCTGCTAGCATTGTGGATGTTTTTGCAGCTGATGATGATTAAATATGTCTGAGCGCTTTGTAATGAGTAGACCTTTAGAACACCCACTCGTTGAGCAATTCACATTTTCTGACGCCTGGAGGGATTCATACAGTGTTTTTTTTCGAAGCAGTCTCAACCGATAGAGTCGCTAAGTGCTAGAACACCCGCTTGCCACGCAGACGACCTGGGATCGAATCTCAGTCGAACCGGAGTTTATTTTTTTGCATCTTTCTGGGTTTTTTCGGTCATGGACAAGGTGATTTTTTGCTGAAAACCGGCGACGCCGACACCGACACCAACGTCAACACCGACGCCAGCATTTCTTCCAAACCAGCTCTTCACGTCAACACTATCGCGTTAAAACAACATATAATGCCCCTATGCTTTCCTTGGCTGAATTGTGTGGTGGTTGCACTGGTTATTTCTAACAATGTAAGGACATCAGAACGTTTAACTGGCCAAGTTGGTGTAATTCCATCTTGAATGAATAAAACGCTCGTCCTGTTCGTCCTCGTTCTTTCGCGCGTATTATTCATTCAAAATGTAAGGACTCCCTCGAAGAAATCCCCTTCTTTCGAACACTTTCTATAGTGCCACCTCACTCTTCAATGCCGTTGGGTCTGAGGCTATATGTAAGGAAGTGAGACATTGCCTTGATTTTTAGGCACTTCATTATTTTTCCACATAGAATAATTTTAAAATATCAGCGGTGCATAATTATTTTGTTGCGACATTTTATTGTCTAGAAATTGCGCATGCCCACATAGATGCAACGGTTTCTAAGACTGCGCCGCAAGGCTGTCATTGGTGCTGTCCATCAGCGTCTTCCACAGGTGCGGCAACCTCTGAGCCCACACCTGGGCTTTTCGCCGCAGCAAGTGTGCTCTTGCATAATTCTTGCGTGCCGCTTGCGACAACAACATCGCCTATAACGTTCAAAGCAGTGGATAACCGGCTCCTGGAATGGCAAATATTAGAGTTGTTTGAGATGAAACATGGTTTGAAAGAAATGGAAGACTACGCAATGTACAAAAATTTTGTGCTCTAGAATAGACTACTTTTAAAACTTGTCGAAACCGAGCAATGACGTAAAAATTGTGCCACCATTTCTGGCTAGGGTTGCAGGAAGTTGTGTCGTTCTAATTTTTCCGAAATACCACCACAGAGTGGGCTACAAATGAAAATCAGAATTTCATTGTATACACGGTTGAAAATATTTTTACGCAAATGCTGCAGAGATTCTGATCGTAGATTCCTGTTGAAAGTATTATGAACGAATTCTTTCTTTATTTATTTCTTCTCTTTATTAACGAGCATGCTTTGACATGTTCATACCTGTTGTCTGGCGTGCATTCAATTTGTGACTGTGATATGATTATCTATATTTTCTGTTAACGGGAGAGCGATGCATTGGCTAAAGTATCTGGTGTATGAGTTCACAGAAATTTTGACCTGCCATACTGACATGCTGTGCCACTTCTCTCGCTAATTTCTTCGCCGTGTCCATCCGATGCCCGTTTAATTCAACAGTGACCGGCTGCCCTATTTAGCCAATATATTGCTTGTGACACTGTCAACATATCAGCAAGTGTGTAACCGTTTAACTAGTCCTGGTGAAATTGGATTTTGTGTGGCTTATATAATCGCTTCCGGTGCACATAGCCTTAAAATCAATTCAAGGAGGTGCTAAGTTTCATATCTAAGACAAGAACACGCAATTACGTTGTCAGTACACTGAGAATATTGTACGCTAAAGTGAAATCTGCATGTACCATGGTGGCCCAAATTGTTTTTACGCGCCTATCACAGGAAGTCGGCTAAAAGCTCCTCCTGTTATAGATGGTGGGGGGACGGGAGGGAATAGCGAAAGGATCAAAGATAGAGAAGCGGAAAAAGAAGCACATGGTTTTCGCTTTCGACCCGTCTTAGGCTAATGCACCAGGAACCTTGCCACGTCTTTTAAATAAAAATTCCTACAAATTATTTATGCCACTGTGACTACCTTCCCTCAAGGTGATTCGACGAGAGATTCAACATGCATGTCCGCGCGACATGTACTTTGCCCGTTTTTAGACACCTTCCAAGTACACGGAACTGAAATTTATATTTCCACAAATGCTCACAGCGCGTGAAACAAAATGTTTTAAGGCGGCGGCGAGCGCGTCGCGTGATTGCTTACTGCTACATTTGCCGATTTCACGGACGAATTTAGCGCGATATATAAAAGTTCTGTCGAAACTTTTCTCATGGTTCAAATGCGAATCACGCTCAATCACATCCATGCTTTAGTGATGCTGCCCGAAAATGTGAGAAACTCGGAAACACCGCGCAAATAAAAAAAACACTCTGCTCACTTTTTATGCGGCTTCGTACGTCTGCTACTTTGTACAGGTCCTTCAGAAAAGTGTCAAAGATAGAATGAGCCCTTTGCAACATCTCTGCGAATGATTGCTTTTCGGTATGCAGTATAAAAGACACACACTTAAATAGGCGTGTTTTTTTTTCAGAAAAGATCAATTCAAAACGAAAAATCCCGACCCCACTTTAACAATAACATCTTTGTATCGAAGACCACTTATGTTGATCAAAACACTGTTTCAATATTATGTCCCCTCACTTGCTTTGTTAACAAAACGTAACCGGGCCAAAGAGGCTTATGTTGAGTGCTGACTTCATTGACATTGCTGGTAGTTATTAGCTTGCGTTGCGCATATGTGTACGGTTTTAATCGTTTTGCTGCATTATTCGCTCTTCAGCAAAACTGTATTCTCAGACGTCATTTCTGTGTAGCGTGTGCGCAAGTAGGCTGCTGCCGCCCTACAATGGGCGAATGCATACTCAGTTTTCAGCCAGCAATCTCACTTACCCCTCCATTACTCACTATTCAGAAGCATTCAGAAGCTCAGTATTGCTGACGATGTCTTTCAGAAAAAAGAGGTCTGAAAATACAAACGCTGATTTGCTTTGCCAAACACGAAATCCGACCTCCTTCTCGTCAGCCTTTCGCTGATTAGTCAAAGTGAGGCTTTCACTACTTGGGCACTGCTCGCAATCATCTAACACAGAATCTGTGGTTCGGGAGACGCAAATGGATACTAGTTTGTTTTCGTCCACCAATAATACTTCCACGCCGCCATTAGTGCGGTAAATGCAAACGCACACATTTTGTGGTGCGAGCAGCGGGAACGTTTACACGTTGGCTGTGATACTTTCGGAGGGCGATGACAGCTCCGGGGTTAGCTGCTTTGAAGATCTGCCATGCCTCGCGAAGAGGGGGAGGGTGACGTGTTGATTAGAGTAACGGACGCGGATAGAATGTGTCATAAGCCGCTTTGAGATGTAGTCACCTTGGCCATTTGCGATGACTCAGGCAGCATGTCCTTCTTATTCGGCTTCTACCGAGAGCACCCAAGTACGTCATTGGAGAAGTACACAAGCCAAGTTTGTACATCTGCTGCGTTTAACGTTGACCTCGTGTACGGATCATAGTACGACCATATTCCTTAACCTCGCCCCGAACTTCGAATCTTTAAGAGCGTGTACATTGCAAGAGGTCGGATTGCGTTATAAACGTGTTTTTTTTTTCAGCAGATGATGCCAAGATGGTTAATAGACGGATACGCTTTCTGTAGGAATTTGAAGCTTCGTACGCTTGCTTCAAAATATTTAACCAGCCAGAGCATGCACAACAACATCTCAACGATGGTTCATTTTTAATGACGCTTCCACATGTGCCGCTTAAATATGAGCATATCTTCGTCACTATTACGTTTTCAATCTAGGCCCGTTTTCTGTTTCCGTGAAATCGTCTGCGGTGTTTATGCATTGAACATGGTGGCTTCAAAGTTAAAGCATCAGAAGAAAGGGGGGTGTATCTGTTCGAAATAGCAATCGATTCTTCCTCCTGGAAAAATCCCCAGTCGGCTTCATCGCGATTTTCTCACATATGAAGACAGAACTTCCTTAGGGCACGTTAAGCACCGATGGCTGACCTCTAGGGTGTGGCAAATGTTCTCATCGTATGGCAGCGGTTTCCGCAAGTAGACAACAACAACATAAAAAAACGCTTACGCAGAACAGTTTTCTTGGTGATCTTTTTTTTTCTTTGAACGCGTAAATCATCGGCACAGAATACTCAAACCTAGCCATGAACTGCACGCATGGCATGGTCGGAAAGACTGGACAAAGTCGATACGTTTATACTGAACAAAGCCGCACTTATTCTCTCACTTCTGCGCTGCTCTTATAAATGAGCTTCCAGAATGGCTCACGGTTTCACGTAAATGAGCCTCCAGAATGGCTCACGGAATGGCTCACGGTTTTTATGAAGAAGGCTGTCTAAACACTTGTATTGTTATAACCTCCGGGCCAGTCGTTGGCGAGGATATTGTCCGTTATGGGGGCGCTCGGCGGCTGTGAGCGCGTAGAAGGCGACGACGATCGCGTGTGCGCTCGTGTCACGCGGCAGCTGCTGGCAGCGGGCAGTTGCGGCCGAGGCTTGTACCAGTAAAGACGTATCTCTTTGGGTCTCGGCCTCATCCATAAAGGGTTCAGGGCTAGCTATAGCCGCAAAACCCCACATCTGGCGCCCAACGGGTAGAACCCCGCCCCGACATGTTCTGCCCGATCAACGTACGCCGGATCCCACCAGCCCCTGAATTCGGCCCCTGGCACGGCGATATCGCCTTCGCGGAGCTATGGGCGCTGAAACGGGCGTTTCTGGACATGGCCGCCTACGGAGTCTACGACCTCGTTCTCTTACTTCAGCCGGTCGAGACCCTCATGCGCCTCTGCCTTTCCGGGAGAATGACCCCCGACGAGCAGCGGCGTGCCATCATCGCCCTCGAGCACCTCGGTGCTTACCTCGGCCTCCCGCTGCCCATGCAGGCCATGGAGGCTGTGGCGCGTTCGTGCGGCGAGGTGGCACCTGGGGCCGACGACAAAGGCGGCGACGATGCATGCGCTGACGAGGTCGGCGTCGAGGCTTGTGCGGTGGGCCGGCACCGCGGGACGACCAGCGACGCGGTGGCGACGCATCGTCCGCCAGCGAGGGTGCAGCGACCAGGAACGGTGAGGAGGACACGTCGTTGGACGACGTGATTTCTGGGGACACGCCCGTGACTGCGACGACCTTGAAGCAGAGGTCAGAATGTCCCGGGATAACGACGATGCGGTGGCCGTGAAGAAAAGGAAGAAGGACGAGGCATAAGAGGAGAAAACAGAAGATACCGGAACACCGGGACACGAGACTAACGCCAGACGTATCGGAGTCCGTCACCGAGGTGATCCGGCATCGTGACCTTGAGAGGGGCAACGCTGCCCTGGAACCTGAAGTGGATCGTCTCAAGCGGGATACATTGCAGCAGGCTAGCCGAATCAGCCAGCTGGAGTGTGAGTTGGGATGCTTGACTGATGAACATGATGGTCTCAAGTACGCGCACGAAGTCTACAAATCAAAGGCAATCACCATGAGTGAGGAGAAGAATCACCACATTTCTGACCTGGAGGACAGAGTCCGTACTCTAGAGAAACAGTTCGCAAAGGACCCAGATGAGCTTCGGATGCAGGCAGCTGACCTCCGTGGCAGCTCTCCCAGGCCCAGCAGGACTGCGACCGAGAATTCAGTCGAGCGCAGGCACTAACTGCGGAACTCAGCAAAAAGGAAATCGAGTGCAAGGAGAGCCAGGAGCGGATCCAAGGGCTCGAGGCCGGCCAGAATACTCTGTTGGCAAAAGTCTCCAAACTGGAGAAGCAGCTCCGTGTTGTCTCGCACACCCTCAAGAAGAACGAGACTGAACAAAGACCACGAAGGAAGAGCTTGCGAAGCTCAAACAAATGCTGGTGGTGGCCGAGATGAACAACAGGCGACTGAAGGCGAGGTTTGACGCAAGGCAGCAGCAAGCGGACAAACAGTCCAAACTGGAAGAAGAGGGGACGCAGCTGCAGCAATCCGTGGAGATGGTGACAGCAAAGGTGGAGCTGTTGTAGGAAGCTGCGGCCAACGCGAGCAACTGCATCGGCGTGTCGGACCTGGCGTGCAAGGTGGCTGTCCTCGAGGACCAAAGCTGCGTCGACAGAGACTACGAAAAGCGATCAGGTACCAACATCAGCGAGAACAGACGAGTGAGCGACGGAGGCACAGGCAATCAAGCCTACTATGTGGGTGTCGTGATCCCATGGCCGCCGAAGTCGCCAGCATTCGACTACTACCTGGAAGAGTGGCCGCCACCCGTACGGGAATGGTCCGGACGGCTACAACGGCAAAAGCTGACTCGGCGAGATGTCCACTATGACAACGGTGACATGCAACAGTGGCAGCGCTGCAGTACCCCTGCGCGAGTCAGTGGTTACGGCGTCCAACAGCCCAAGAGGTCCCACAAGGAGTTGTGGACGGACAGCGCCGGCATGTGGTTGTGTGTGTCACGCGCAGTCCGCCGTGGCTAAGGATAGCCAGGACACTTGCGCGCGCTACCCTTGTGAAGTTGCCCGCGTACTTCTCGCTGACTTTTTTTCCGAGGGAAGGGGGCAATATGGGGGCGCTCGGCGGCTGTGAGCGCGTAGAAGGCGACGACGATCGCGTGTGCGCTCGTGTCACGCGGCAGCTGCTGGCAGCGGGCAGTTGCGGCCGAGGCTTGTACCAGTAATGACGTATCTCTTTGGGTCTCGGCCTCATCCTTAAAGGGTTCAGGGCTAGCTATAGCCGCAAAACCCCACACCGTCTGGCACCACCAGTGGTCTCTGTTGTTCTCGACGTGGGAAAGCACGTTAGTAAAGTAGTGACAGGTCGTCGTAAATTATGAAGCTTCCGAAATTTTTTGTTTAATCATGCCGTACCATGCATTTTCGGGCTCCTGAAACTAAGAGGCAAGGTCGAGCTGATACATTAAGACCTTGTTAGTGACGCGGAAAACGCGTCATAGTGGCAAGGGGGCCGAGAAATGACTGAGATATTTTGTTTTACAAATGTCATTAACGCAACGTGCGCGTCGAAAGGGACCATGATTACATTGCCTGATGCATGTCGTGCAAGGGAAGCAGGCAACGAGGATGCACCTGAATCACATTGCGCATGCTGGTTTTAGAATTTATTCCCGGATTAAGCCGGCTGCCGCTGCATACAGATGCTTTGTTAGATTCAAAGGCCTGTTTTGTGAGTCATCCAAAACTAGTACTCATGGTTTCTTGCATGCTATTTAACAGTGAATAATGGAGGGGTCAATTGAGTATGTAGGCTGCAAGCCGTTGACGTGTCAGCTCTTCAGAGGGTGGCAGCAGCCCACTCCCGCACACGCTAGACAGACACAAAATCTGAGAATACATACTTGTCAGAAGACAAGCCACCATAGCGAAGTTCAGCTGCAGCAAGAAGAAGAATAAGTAGAACAAAACTTTATTTTGAGGGATTGTGCAGAAAAGGGGGTACTCAGGAGCCTTTTGATTGGGGTCCCATGTCCAGGGCCCCACTGGCTTGCGCCGCTCGCCTAACTTGACTCAGAAGCACTAATTGAATTAAAACTAGAGTTTTAAGCACTATGCTAGCTGATAACTATATACCGCCAAAGGGACTGAAGCCAGCACACTTAGCACAGACCAAATTGGCGCGTTATGATTTATGAACACAATAAAAGGGGCACATAACTTTGAAACCGTATTTTGACTGAAATTAGTGGCCTTCGATCTAAGATTGTCATTGAAATTGGGAGCGTAGCTTTTATTTTATTATGAGCTTTCTCAAAAAAAAATGCTTCTTCAAATATTTTTTCCTCCTTTTATATTCCCAGCAGGAAAACAACCTTTATTCTACAAAGCTTTATTCGAAAAATAACACTTTTTGGAGTACTTGTGTAAAATAAAAGATGCGCATGCCGCATCAAAATTAAATTACTAAACGTTTTTTGACTTCGGCTTTGTTTGCCATTTTTTCGTTTTTTTTCTTGTGCGGACCACATAAGGAAAGAATGGTTGTAATTTAGAGTATTGCCTACTAAAACCAGCATAAACATTCTCGACACAACGTTCACAGTTTGCATTAAATTTGGGTGCGGAATTGGAAAATGTTTCGTTAGGCAATAACGGGAAGGCCGCGCCGCCGTATTCAAATCCTTTTTTGGCACGCTGGAAGTTTTTTTTTTTTTTGAAGCAAGATTTTTGACTCTGTGCAACTTAAATATGCCCACAATATGCATAAAAAGAAGACAAATAAAAAATACTGAGTGGACATGCACGTTCCACCTCTCGTGAAAGCCCCACAGAATCAAAACACGCCAAGTGAGGCGTAGTTGTACTGAGCATGTGTGATGTGTAGAAGCAATAATTGCTCTTTTTTTGAGCACTTCTTTTTTTCCTTTTTTTTCCTCCATTGCTTTTCCTGTGTGAACAATATACCCCACGAGGAAAGGGTGTACGCATCCCTTTCGTGCGTCTGTCTTTCCTTTTATGTTTTTGAGCACGAGTTCAGTGGCGGTGGTGACTTGGCTCGCAAAGAAAGCCACTGTCGTGAGCGTACGGAAATGCGGATGTAAGCAAATAGGCCCCCGCAGGTGCGCCAGTCGAACCCGTGTTTTTGTGCATCGTTTTCCAGTAATTGACGTTCTCCCGATAGTGCACTTGTGGGTGATCAGCCTTTTCTGATATCAATATTTCATTAATGATTAAGGTCACTGTCATTTCAAGTTGCCACATTTCAATGATGAATTGCATTTTTACATTTCATTGTTTCACGCATGAACTTCGTTTTAAATGTTTTAGGAGTGTTGCGCTTGTAATTACCCTTACAAAAATGGATTTACACAGCCTATACATTGTCTGTAGAGTTATTGTAGACCAGTTTGCCTTTGTGTAGATTTAGTATTTTGTCTAGAAAGAATTTGCAGACAATGTATACATAAAAGTGGACAAATTGCATGTCACTTTTAGTCTAATTGTATTCTATAGATTGTTTACAAACAAAAGTAAAAAAAAGGTATGTCATCTTTTGTCTCATTGTATTTTATAGATTGTCTATAAACAAAAGTAAAAAAAAAAACTTACTTTACCTTCCGTTTCTTTGCATGCTATAGACCGTCTACAAATGAAAGTAAAAAAGCGCTTGTTTTTTCTATTTTAAGTCTATAAACAATCTATTGACAAAAGACAATTTGGTAGAACTTATTTTTTTTCTAATCCCCAACGATAGATGCGATATAAACATCAATACATAAGTTGACTAATTTTATTTGTCTAAGCTTAGTCTATTGACGATTATAAGCAAAACCCAATAAATTTTGTTACTTGTATTTGTCTGATACCAGGCTGTCTATAAAACATGTTTGATTATTTGTTGGTTTTGTTTTTGAGACATGAACTATAGACTCTATGAGACCGAAGTTAATATGAGTTTATTCTATTTTCTTGTCATTTATAACGTTTTTCACTGAAATTTTACCAGACGTGTGTGTGTTTTACCCAATTTATCAACCTTTTCGTTTAATTTCTATTAAGCACCCCTTACTCAATGTACCATCGGGCCGTGTACGCTAGATGTCAAAATAACAGACAAAGGCAGGCCATTGCGAGAGAACGTCGTCGCTTCATTTTCATTTTTCCGTCCATTGTGAAGCATGTTGTGTTTTCAATCCTGAGCACGCCTATGTGCGCGAGGTCCTTACTTCTGAATCTCCTGGGAGTGACGATGCTATAAAAAGTCATCGGGACCTCCTAGTAGTGTCTTGTAAAGCGTGGGACATTTAAAGAACACGGTCATTCATAAAAGAAACTAAAATCATGGCAAGAGCTGAGTGGTTCTTTCCGTCTTAGTTGCTACGATGCAAAGAACGTTTTTTGTGGAATACCGGAAAGCGCAGCTTCGAAGCGGGACAATGGGCACACATTGGACACAGGGCAACAGCCCTTTTTAAATACATAAATACCAGGCCCACTGCAGCGCTTCTATTTTTGTTGCTATTCAGTGTACCGTGTTTCGCCTTTCTTTTCCTGTACGAACCACCTTGCTCAGAAACGAATTTTGTTAAAACTATATTATTTTTAATTAGCTGTCGCCCTTCGCTAGCTTGTTCGTGTGCAAGGTGTTTTTAAAACTTAATATGTTTATGAAGACCTTCTTCAACAAATATGCATTTTTCCTGTTTTCATTACGACGTGCATTGTAATTTTAAATCTTGTTTCAGTAGGCAATTTCAAATTGGTAATGTGTATAGGTACTTGCCTACATGTATGTCCCGTTACCATACATCAATTTAAATTAACAGGGAACAGCAATAAGGAAGAAGTTGCGGCTGAATTATTCGCCGTAAGGGCGAGGCGTCGATGGCGACATTGGCTCGGTGCTCAATACGAAGAGATATCAATTTGCACCGGGAACACTTGCTATCAGAGCGTCAGGTTTTCCACGTGCTTGTGATAATACACACGGACACATTTAGTCAGCAGTAAGGAGCACAGCTGTTACACATAGTACTAAAACGGTCCATTCGTGTACATAACCTCTAAATGTTTAAACAGCAAGCACTGGAAATAGAATTGAAGAAACTCTCAGACGCGGTCGCCACACTAGCCTCCCCACTGAAGAGTTGCTTTTTCAGTCAGGCACTGCCGCTGGATCGTGAAGGCGCGTGCGAACACGATGAAAAAGGGGAGAAGAGCGAGAGCCGGTGCGGCGAATAAACGGAAGAGGGCGCGCAGCTACAACTCAATTCAAATCGCTCGAAGAGCGAGAGCCAATCAGTTGAAACCGGAGGACGCGCAGGTGCAATAACATTTTGGCCGTTCAGGGTGGTTGAATAAAACAGCTCTTGCAGACGAGACAGTGTGTGTAATGCCGCAATAAGTTTGTTTTGCGCACGTATTTTTACCGCGTTTGATAATACCACGTGCGGTTATCATCGCTTGAAGTCGTGGAACGGACATGCACCTACATCGGGTGTCGGGGCGGTCGCATCGTTGTTTGACATGGAATCGTTCGCGTAGCCCCGACGAGGACAAAGCTTTGAACAAGATCACATGCGCGCCTTTTCAGGAGACTGTCCCCACAGCGGATATCACACTTCGGTGAATTCAAGGCCCCGGCAGACTTCATTGCTCAAGTTAGCATGTTAGGGTTTATTGGTCAGCTGATGCCTGGTGCTAAGATCAAGCGCCACGTGATGCCCTCTGGTGAAAGTGAATGTTCCAAGCTTGCCGCCTGGGTTACGTGCTGCGCTGGCTGAGACTCCTTAGGAATACACATACATAAGTACCCAACGAAGTGAAGCTTGAAGCGTCTTCTCTCGTAGCTCTCAATTGCTAGAGCACCAGAAGCGCACTTTAGAAGGTTGTGGATTCAGATCCCACAGGCGGAAAGGGTCATTGTTCGTCCACATTAATCAATTTCATTTTGCGCCATTATTACTGCACTACAGATAAAGTCGACAATTAACGTCGCCTATGTTTTTCCCGCTCTAAGCGTCTGTTCGAATTATTTGGTTGGGTCTAACAAAGAAACGATGCCCTAGAAAAGATTCCCCTTCTCTGGTTTATTACATTTTTACAGGAGGCTCACTAGAAAGCAATTCATTTGTGTGAAACACGTTATGCACTTGTAGTAACAGTAAGTAAAGACATACAACTACAAACTTAAATCATTCGAAGTAGCACACCACGCATATGTATATTATTGTTGGTGGATATGAGTCTCAGTTCAAATAAACTTGCTAAGCCAGTGCATGCTTTGCTTGTCGCTATGTTTGTGTGAGAAAAAAACGGGTCATTATTGCTCCTGGCACTCCATATTTTCTTTCTTTGATGAACCATAGATTTTCTGTCTTATAACCATTCTTTTAACAGAGAAGTAGTATTCTTACATTGTGTGAAAAAGTGGGTCGGCATTTGTTTCGCGCTAATGCTCTATCGTAAGTTTGTCTGTGTATTTTTTAAACTTTTTCTGATTGAAACACAGTTGTGAGGTAGCCCTTGCGCTTGTCATTCTTTCCTGTGTGCTTTGCGTGTTTTTTTTTCAAAGTTTCTTGGGATAAATTTGTATATTCGCTATAGACTAGTCTACAGAAACTGCCTCTAGGCAATCTAAAGACGACAGTGTAGTTGCGAGGCCATAAATTCGTAAACAATCTGTATACTGGGTCATAAAAATAGTCTGTGGGTAGTCTATAGACATTTGTCTTTGGAGATTTTTTAGACAAAAGTGAACTAAAGTATAGTTATACAAACATATACACATTTGTCTACAGACACACAGCAGACATCGGCATCGGCATATTATGAAACTGTGGCTAGAGATATCTCGGGCACCCTGTATACAAGGGAGAAAACGGAGTACGACGTTGGTTGGTTTGGCATAGTATTTCGATACGTTCCGGAAAAGTTTGCGAATATACTGCGCTAGACCAACGAATGCCGTGCTCTTTTTTCTTCCTTATTTTACTGGGTTCTGCGTTATTCCTTTGCCACTGATATATATATATATATATATATATATATATATATATATATATATATATATATATATATATATATATATATATATATATATATATATATATATATATATATATATATACGAAAGGTCTCTATTAACAGGAACTCACATAATCCAGTTGGTATAGGCAAGCAGTCCAATATCTTGCGGCTGGATGTTGAAGGACATGCTAATGTAGTGGACGGCAGCATCGATCGCCACGCCTGATGGGGCCGCGGTTAGGCTTGCAAGTCCACATGTTAGCCTGTCCAGGAATAAGCCATTCTGTGTTGATATAAATGCGAAGGCAACGGAAACACCGTAGGAAGGCACTCGGGTTTCATACGTAAAACCGTGATCGTCCTATTCAGAGCTAGAACATCATTTGAATAGAGATGGTGCATTCAGCAGCGGTGTTACTACATCATTTATCAAATAAATATTGGTAATTGAATATTGTCTTTGCAGTCACTGCTTATCCTGTATCGGCACCGATAGATACAACTGAGAACGAAAGTGATCGATTCATAAGTACAGAGTCCCATCCTTCGTCTTTACCAAGGCCTCAGGATTTCTCTGCGCAACATTTCATCAACTTGCCGCTTTATAGCCTCTCTCTCTATCTCGTCAAGTGGATGAAATGTTATCCGAAGAAATGTGCGGCACGGGCTCCGATGGACTCGTCGAGTGTAGGCTTAGGTTGAAGTTGAGAGTAAGACGGAAACCTTTCTGGCCGCGAGGAAACATTCCAAAACGAGGGATCCAGACACCGAATAAAATGATTTAAAAAAACGAATTATTAATGTTTCGGCTGCCCCACGGGAACCATGTTCACAATAAAAACCTCGGCACAGCTGTTCGCCTTTTTATATGCGGCGCATGACGTCATTAAAACACCTGGTGTTCACCGAAGGAAGATTATCATTACCCTCGTTGCGATTAAGAGTGCACGGCGTTGTTTCGATTACCAAGGGTGCTATGCAGGATGGCCCGAGCTTCTCGGGCACACGAGTTTGCTCCGAGCTTGCATTACGGCGGTCATGACAGGAAGACAGTGCGGAGCACGCGATAGCAGCGTTGATAAAAACGGCTACAAGAACGAGCATGGCGTCACGTACGCATGTGCGGCATTTGCGGCGGCTTTCAAAGGAACACCGCGAGCGAACGCGTCAGCGCCGCTACTCAGTCAACATTTTGACAGTGCAGCGACGTCAGCGTGATTGTCGCGCTATCTTTTTGCCAACTGATCATCGCGCCTCCCACGGGCGTGTTCGTGGGCGTTTGTCCTCTTTCGTAAAATTCTTTCGTTCCACCTGCAGCACGGAAATTTCCACTCTCGAAGGCAACAAGAACGCACGCGCAGCACTCTGGTGCAGCTCCCTTCGCTTGTCTGGAATATTACAGATGAATAAACGGACAGGTTACTGCTATACTTACATTACACGTCTGAAGATTTTTCTGTAGTAGCGAATCGGTAGAAACAATGCCTCCTGAAACAAGTAAATAGTAAACAAGTAAATAGTTCTCGCCGAAAATCCCACCAGGGGCGCTTGCTTCATAGCTGTGAGTGGTACGTCGTAAGAGCGGTGAAAGTGAATGCGAGACATCGTACCCACGTGATGATGTAACATTTAGTTCTTCGTGCGTATGTGCATAGTCTGTGCGATTAGGCTCATAGATGAATCGTGCCGCTCGCTGGCGTTGCGTCGTGAGCACTGTTTCTCTGCAAGAGGAAACGCGGTGGGCGGACCCGCTCTTCGCCGCTGGCGTCTGTCAATCAAATTGATTGACGCGCGAACTCGGGCACAAACTCGTTGATTCTCAAAAGGCCCCAGTTCAACTCGGGACTGTCATAGTGCCGGTGTGCCTGTCAAGTGTTTCATGCGGTGGACGCTACTCAGCAGCTTCTTTGCATATAAAATAATTTGGTGAGCTTGCACTACTTGTGCAAGGCTGGGCCATCGGAGGAGCTTGTGATCACCTAGCTTCTTCCAGCTTTTTACGTGGCTCGTCTACTCAGTATGCTTGGTCTGCTTCGGAGTAATGTCCGTGTCAGTTCGGTTTCAATATTGGTGCTATTGATTAGGAAGGTCTTAACTAACATGATATTGAATGTCATTTCTTAATTGTTAATGTTTTAATTACCACGACATTAATTACCCAGGTTTAATTCGCAAGGTCGTGAATAGCACATAGGTTATTAGCATAATACTAATTAGCACGATCCTAATTAACACGACTTCAGTGAGTAAGGTCTTCATTATATTGATTTTAAGTACACACGCTCCTAATTAGCACCATGTTAATTAGCACTAATTGTCGATGTTTTAATTACAGCGGCATTAATGACGCAGGTTTAATTTGCAAGGTCCTGAATAGTACAGAGGTAATTAGCATTATTCTAATGAGCACGATCTAATTAACACGCGCTTAATTAGCGTCGTGTTAGTTAACATTAATTTATAGTGTATTAATTACCACGACATTTACTCAGGTTTAATTCGCAAGGTCCTGAATAGTACAGATGTAATTAGCATAATCCTAATTATACGACCTAATTAACACTATCTCGGTGAGTAAGGTCTTGATTATGTTGGTTTTAATTACATGCTCCTGGTTAGCGTCGTGTTAGCATGATCTTAATTACCTTGTTCCTAGCTTTACACGACTTCATTAGCATGGTCTTAGTAAGACGTGGCTTAGTTAGCACGGCCTTCGCATGATTTGGCCTAATCAGCTTCGTCATAGCACGTCCTGACTTAGCTAGTTATACCGCCCAGCCAATTAGCTAATCAGCCGGGCGCACGTGCTCTGGGAGCGAGCAGACGATGAAGAAGAGAACGACGACGGCGCGCGGCGGCCGAGCAACGCGCTAGAATGTACAGGCCGACCATGGTGATTATACACGCGGCCCCGGCGATTCGCTCTAGCCGCCGTGTTATAAGGCGCTCGGTCGGAACTTATCTCAGAGGACACGGTGCTGATTTTCCTAAAGGATACTTAGTGCAGACATTAAACGCTTGAAAATGAATTCAAACAGTCCGCGCACACCTAAAAAATATAGTTATAGTGGAGCTTTCTGCCATTTTTCTTGCATGGGTGGACTTCTGCACTCAGTGGAACGACAAACAAATGAAAGAAGTTTGACGACACCACCCAACCTTCTCGACCGCCCTTGACGTGACGCCGCGTTCCATCGTAACCAATGGAACGGAGCGCGCGCTTAGGGATGGATTTCACTTTCTCGTACTATTAGCTCGTTCAAAAGGGGGGTGTCGCCAGAGCTCGGAAAGATCCCGAGTTTCGCCGAACTCGGGCCATCCTGCATAGCACCCCAAGACTCGAGATAAAGGCATGCAGAATGTTTTTTTTTCTGGCAATCACAGGGGCGTTTTTCCAGTTGATAGTGTTTGACGTTGTTGCGCAGTGCTCGGCCACGGCATTTGTCGCAACGTGTTTATTCTTGACGTCGTTCTTGTGCTGTTGAAGTCTTGTCCTGATATTGCCGGTCCCCCACCCCCGTAGACGTAAGGAGAGTCCGCACACGGTATGGCGTACAGAACACCCGGATACTTTTCTTTTCAAGAAGGTCGCATGAGTTTGTGCTGGACTCTCTTGGATGGTACGTCATAAGACCGTAGAACTCATGCGAGGGCTCGCTCACACCCGGAACGTATGGTATCGCAGCCCGTTTCCGTGCGGGACCAGGTAGTGTGGCTACAGCACGAACCAGCTGACGCCCTACTGAGTCAATTAGGTACTCTACCCACACGCCATCAGTTCCTACCACACCCAGAGTATAGTCCAACGCACGATATTCCCCTGCTGCGCGTATATTATCGGCCCGTAGATGAAGAGAGCCGACAACGGACTTCTTTTGCGAAGCCGGGTGCACCGATCAGAGGCGTAGCCTGCAAACTTTTTTTTTTTGGGGGGGGGGAGGTGTTCTGCTATGCTTATGTATGTTTGTGCGTGCGTTTGCATGTGTGCGTGTATATATACGCAAGCAAAACTGACAAATTTTGGGGGGGGGGGTGACATTCCCCCTACATCCCTCTGGCACTGATCCGTAGTTTAAGTATCGCCCAGTGTGTGTCCGCTTCCTAAACACCTAAAAAGATAAGCCTGAGCCATCGCGTCTAACCAGACCGTCCAAAACGGTAGCTGGACGTCACATTCGCTTCTACTGTAAACATAATTGCCGCATGCATACTGTTCAGGTGAACCATGAACAGGTAGAAGTTCTTTCACTGCAAAACACTGAAACAGTCGTCAGCGTACCTTTGAAAGATCTTCGGTTTCGGCGTAAACGAGGACTGTGCCCGAGCTTCAATAGCCTCCATTGTTAGGTTGGCAGCAGTCACAGAGATCGACGCATCCAACGCCGCTGCGTGTTTGTTCCTGTAATACTTCTTCTGAAAGGTGAACTAGGTGCTTAACTGGCAAAACTTGAGCAGCCTGCCCAGGTCGTGCATCTCGAGGTGGGATCCCTCAGGCAATGTCGGGTCCTTGACGAGGGCGGTGATGCATACATCCACGACCATGTCTATGGGTGCACTTGTGAACAGTGACACTATGTCGAAGACATCTAAGACTTTTCTGCATACATTTTTGTATCTGAAAAGGCAAACAGCTGTGCCGATGTTTTTATTGTGAACATGGTTCCCGCGGGGGAGCCGCAACTTTATTATTAGGCATAGGTTATGCGATATTTAGCAATGGTGTTTGTCGAAACCGTGACCAGGATCCAGGGCTAGGCAGTATCGCGATAGTATTTCTTAGATACTTTTGAGTATCTGTATTTCTGTATCGAGATACATATGAAAAATGTATTTGTATCTCAGTAGTGGAATAATTTACGATGTATCGCTTGTATCGCGATACAATGCAGGACACGGGTATCTCGTTACATTTTGTTTTTGTCCGAAATGAGTTTATGAGTGTTTCCAAGGGGGTATTAAGTTTTTTTTTTCATTTGTTTTTGTGCCCAGACAAGCAAAAGCGCGCTGCCGGTCGCCGACAGAAAGGGCGGCGATGGTTTCCCCTCAAGCACAGAATGGCCCATGTGGTAAAGCGCGCGCTGCCGCAACGGCAGAATCGTGGGGGTAGTGTTGTCGGCCTCTGCCTACGAAAGTCAATGACTCTCAAGGCCAGTGCAGCCCGCCTGGCTTTTTTCGGGCGGCCAGCCATTATTTCGTAACCCCCCACGCGGATACCGCCTTGGAATGAAGCTTTGCAATGCTTCGCGTGTGGTCAGTTCTCAAAGCGGCGGCACTTCTAAAAGCAGTTCCCATAGTCGCGGCGGAAGTGATTAGAAGATGGATGGCTATCTTTGTCGCACTTGCAGACGCCTCTCCAGTGTGTCAGGGTGCGTTCCTAAGTGATCACAAGCTTGAAACAGTCTTTTGTGGTACCAGGCTCCCCCCCCCCCCCCCCCACCGGAAGCGACTTCGCTTGTTGCGGCTTGCTGAAATTGGTGCTGGTAGCGTCGGTGGTGGTGACACCTTTATTGAAGAGTGATCCTTTCGGCCTAGGTGACTAGTGCTTGCTGTAGTTTCTGATGGGGCGCTCTGAGCAGGTGTCCTGTTTCCACGTCTGTTTAGAGATCTTGAAGGAGCGACTTGGGAGGGCTTACACCCTCTCACCCCCAAAGAACGTGATTTTAAGAAGCCAATTTTTTGATTGTGCAGTTTCGACATATTGGGCTCCATTGCGCGTATGTAATTATGACCGGCCTATATGGCCAGCGGAATCCTCAGCCGTCTGACCCGGCGCCGACAGGGCCAGATGGCTGAGGATTCCGAAGAAGGGGCAGACTTGGGCTTCTGTGCGGTCAGAACAACCCACGTGAGGAAGGAAATGTTTCGGCATCTAGATGGACGGAGAAGAGATGTCGCCGCGCTCCAGGGCTACTCGGCTATGAAGGCGGTATTTATTCACACTAATACGAATTTGTGCCCGTCTGCAGCGCTAGATAGACTTTTCTTTCGCGAGTATTGTGCTCAGACCGAATCGACGCTGTCTAGAAGACAGCCTCCTTGAGCAGCTCACACAGCAACCTACTCAACAAAGCAGATCTTATGTTCAAAGTAAAGGCATACTTCTTCTCAATTCACTGGTGTTCATTAGTGATTCGAGTGGTTTGCTTAAACTATGCTATTTGTAACATAGCTCATATAGTTGTCACCAAGCATGTCTATTTCGGTGCCCAATGCTTGTTACTGTTGCTTTGAAATAGTGTACTTTTTATTGCGATTGATATGTGTAATTATGTCACTATTGCTAATTATGTACTTGGTAAGCCCTCCCCCCTCTCTGTGATGTCTTAATGGCGCTGAGGGTACTGTAATAAATAAATAAACTGAAAGTTTCAATGCACTGCAACTTTATTTACTCCATTATGCTGCACTTATAAATGTCTTTGCGGAATACGAGCACCCTTCAAATAAAAAAGAAGTATTCTGGTATCTGTATTGCTGTATCTGTATTCCGGAATACTTTTTTTGGCATATTGCAAAAGTATCTCCGAAATATCCCGTTACGCAAAAGGCAAATGTATCTCAGTATCTGTAATTTAGGCTTCCGGTACACGTATTTCGATATCTGTATTCCGGAATACTTTTCCGAGTATCTCTCTGCCCAGCCCTGCAGGATGCAAAATAGTCCCAGTGTAACTGGAGAAGGCTTCGGAGCGGTTTCTTTGGGCAAATGACATAGGAATGATCCATGACAAGGTCTTTTACGGGAATTCGGAACGTCGCTGTTGCTTCAGCAGAATCCGAAAAGGCGAACACATTGTTGGCAGCCGCGATTTGTTTTATTGGCGTAACATGGGAGAGTGGGCGCAGTGAGGATGATCATGATAATCATGATGGCAATTTGTTTCATGTGCGGTATCGTCTTGCCTCTGCTAAGATGTTCGTAGAGGTGGGTGAACTTAATTAGTATCGCGTTTCTTTTTCGATCATGCGATCGAGCGATGCCTCTGGCGATGGAAATTTTGAGGTCTAGCAGCAAACGTTGATCGCTTTCGTTGACGCCTCCATATCGGCAGGATTCTGGGTGACGACGGGAATGATGACGATGGAGCGAAGCGGAATAGAGACATTATCTTCGAGGACATTCAAGTTAAGGTAAATGATGTCCCTATTTTATGGCGTCGGTTTTACCGTTTGACGCGTTAGAGATTTGGTTAATAAATGAGTCGTGCACCCAAATTTTACCCACCATGTTTAGCATTGCAACGCGTTCGTTTGTTGAAATGCAAACGGAATTTAATACCAATGAAATTGTATTCCAAAAAAATTGAAGAAAGGCGCAGCGCATGCAAACAAAACTTTTCAATCGCCTGTCTGCGTACAATTTCGTATTTTGATTCCATACCCTTTCGTATTTCTATCATGCAGTCACGTATGAATCTCGTTCCAGTCAAAACGAAGTTGCATATTGCCGTATCACAACCGTCCAGGGTATTGTGTCCTTCCGTCAGAAGCGACCACCGCATTTTATAATGACATAGTGCCGCATGGCGTATTTGATTAGACTTGACGCTTTGTGTTGATAAATGACGGATCAGAACGGGTCAGACACCATTGCTTCCTCCGATAGGACGTAGCTTGAACGCGAGGCCCTACGAATAAGCGATGCGCTATGAGTCGTTCTATACGAAGAAACGCCGCTGTAAATTTAAGAACCGCCACTGAGACTGTCGCCACACGATGACGACAGCGACGAGTGACGTGCAGGGACACCGCCTTGAGAATACCCCGATGATCCCAACGGCAACGTGGATGGTAATGACAAGTTTCCTTTCCTTTCGATCATGGTAGTGGGAAATGATCTAAACGAAACTACCATAACTTCATTGCTGCTTCCCCAGCCCGCTACGCGCACCTACATCGAACCATGAGGAACGCATGCGACATTTCTGGCGCAAGACAAGGTAGTAAAGGAAACGCAAGAACCAGAAGAAGACAGTGCACAGGTAATGCGCACACGCTCAAGAAGACTTAACAGACGAACGCTAGGAGGCAAGAACTGTAACACTACCAGTTCACAGTTCGGAGAAATTCTGTTTCCATAGAGGAATGGACGGTTTTGCCCGGATGCAGCAATGCAAAGCACGATGGATTGGCGAAGGCTGCCCTTTGTGCAGACTGTTCGACAGTATCGCCTGCATCATTTGCACATGGATTGAAATTGTCATGCACAAATTGTTCTTCTTCGCCACTCTAAAAAATTTTGAACACTTTACAATTTGTAACTTCCTCACCCTGCGCTATTATTGCACAAACGTGCGCAATAATTCCTTTATTTTTAACCATTCATAAGGCCGAGCATGTGGCCAGCGTTATACATTCGATATGCAACGTTATACAGCGTTAAACATTCGGGGCGGAAATACACTGAGGACAAGGATCAGAGTATTGAAGCGCAACGCAAGGTCGATGCACTCCGCTGCGGCTGCACCCCATCAATCGTTTCCCCGGGGCGACGCTGAGGTTGAGCTCATTAAACCAATATTCACTAATGTAGACCATTAAAATATAGTGTTTTATACGCGTCAAACCAAACGTTTCCAAGTGTTGAAGCTCGCTTACCCGATTGTGATATACTGTAGAACACCGAGCGGCATGGCATTCCTTTGTGCAAAGAATATTAGTGTAACGGTGAGGTAAATTGTAGTGCCATCCATGTTTACAGTGGAGCCGACAGGTCCAAGGAACCTTGCTAGTCGCGGATCCATCTGCAGCCCTTCTTCTAGCGCAACTATCAAAGCCGGCACCGTTTGTGAGCTGCGAAATGAACAAAAACGCGCAGTACCATATCAATGGGCAATATTGCTACACAGATTGCGTTATAATGTTTAGTCGTGGATCACTTGACCACGAAACTGGAGTACTGGCATCAATATTATCCCGAAGAGAGGTTTTAGTATATACCTGTTGGTACTACAAAAGTTATTATCCCAGCCAAAAGCCATATGCAGATCACTATTTTAGTATGCTAAAATATCGAGTAATCGCGATCTGAATGCTCTGCCGCAAGCGCAATAAGACACACACATAAAAATAGAATCCTGTTATAAGATGTAAACGATCCACAGCGGTCTATATGTTCCGTACAGTGTTTGGTCCACGCAAGTAGGATAATGAATATTCGGCATCTGCTCTTCGTTGCAGGCAACCTGCAACAAATGCGCAGGAGCATGCGATAACGCAAGTAATTATACATGTCTCTCACTGAAAGACAACGTGATGCCTGTGTTCACTTGTTTTGACTATACATCGCGCTAGTGTTGCGACATAGAGAACTTGCGGTCATCAAGTGAGACTTGTATGCATTTACTTGCAAGCGTGTGTGACCGCATGATTGTTAATCTTAATTTGTGGAAATGCTTACTACAAAATATACTGCCGACAGGCGCATGAAAGCTCTTTGGCATGGTTGTTGCTATTAACATGAGCTACTTTTTTGTGTTTTTATGTGACGCTTCACGTTTAACCGCTGCTTTGCGCAGCCTGCGCCGGAACATCTAAGAATGGTTCCGAATATTCTAGAATCTTACTATAGGATTGCGCGGACAACGCGAACATTAGTGTTCACCCTGGAACTAAGGCGGGTGCCAGCGATAAGCATGGAACCTCTGCGGCCACATGTATAAGTGCCAACCCGCCTTGCCGCAGGTCAGAATACCGACAACAGACGTCTGTCTTTGCCGCCATTGTTACACTTTGAGTGCTGTTTCTCTTACTGGGGCAAAAGTTTGCCCACTAAAATGCTTCACCTTTAGCGGCTGTGTATTACCTTGTTCACCGTCACAACCACGTCACATTATCATATCTGTCACTGATTTGAATTTCCGGCAGTCACTGACTTCCTTCTATTGATTATATAAGCATAGCATTGTTTACATGTGGTACATTGGCACGAGGGCGAGCATAAAGTCGGTGCATCGCTCTACCGTATTATATGATAATTTGTGTTGAAAACAATCGTGCTCATAAAAGAGGAAAATTGTGCTTGTTCACTTGGGCAACAGCATGTGAATAGACTTCATCTCATCGATGTTGTTCGCTGGCGATATTTGCTTTATGTTGGCGGACGATTAGCAATATCTTATCTTGTTAAAGCAAGAATGTAAAGACATTGGAATAAGCGACCGATAGTGCGTGTAAAATCTTAGCAGCGCTTTATAAACTTTTGTGGCGTTTCTATTAAAATATCGTTCGATGACGCGGCTTTTTCATGTTTTCTTTGCACTTGACGAATATTGCACCATGACCGACACACTTTACAGTATAATATTCAAAGCAAGATAACCGATGTCTTGCGCAGCTTGCGCCGGAAGATCTCGGAATGGTCCCGATTATTCTAGAATCTTCCTATAAGAATGCGCGGACAACGCAAACAATAGTGTCTACTTTGGAACTAACGCGGGTACCAGCGATAAGCGTGGAACCTCTGAGGCCACATGTATAAGTGCCAACCCGCCTTGCGATAATGCTACGAGAATAACATTCACAACAGTTTCATTGCTGTCAAGTTGTAGTACGTAACATCTGTTTATGTGATCCTATACGAATAAAGTGATGGCAGCCATAGGCGAAAAAAAACTGCACCTTGAAATATAATAATTAAAGTGCTCCTTCATTCGAGAGACAATAAGGGCCAGTTCTGATAATGCGCAACTCACGAAAACTGCGGTGCTAGCACAATACAAACAATGGCACAGGAAAAAGTTTCAGCAAGCGTCGGGAGGTAAACACCAATGCACACGGATTTGTTTTGCAGCTACGCACACAAAAAAAATAAAAAGAACGTCAATAACGATCTACGTAGATAGGTATTTTTTTCTGGCCTTCCGAGAAAGCGACATGGAATATAAGATATATTCGAAACGTGAAACGTTCATTGCATGCCCCGTTGATGCAGGCTATTTGGTGATTGGTGGAACACAACTCCGCGTCGCAGAAGGGAAATTTAATTTTGACAATGTGCGTGCCGTACTGCCCTGTAATTTTTGGCACGCCGTGGTGACGGAATCTGGACAAATTTTGACAACCTAAAACATCCTCAACGTCAAGTACCACTGCCGGGTCCACTTTCTCGCAGCATTATATTGCGCGCTTATGCAGCGTCGTATGAACTACTGCATCACACATTATGACCATACAAGTTACTACATTCTCTGTTTATTTGTTAACCTTTAGGATCAGTAATTTCGTCCACCTGTCGTTTCTTGATCTGAGCTATATGTGCACAGGTGTTCTTGCTTGTAGCCTCCGCTGAAAATGCCCAATGGCCGCAACTTGAACACGAAGCCTCGGGCTTAGAGCGTAACACCATAACTGCTTTGCAGGCACGGCTGCTGTAGTTAAAAAACGGTGTGGAAACAGCCCTTGTTAGCGAAACGTAGCGAAAAAAATTCTGTAACAGGGAACGAAAACAATTCCACACATACAAGCGCCCTTTGTTTCTTGTTACAAATTTTTTCGCGCCATGAAGAAATCATGGACTGCCAACTAGCTACATCATGCACATGCGTAAATATATGTTCGCATTACAATATAGGCGCACACGTGTTGATAGCATAATACAATGTACACTAACAAATGCATTTTCTCAAACACATTGCGGAGTGATGTTGTTCTGTACATCCTGCTTCCTGCTACGAACATTTTCATCAGCATCTACGAAAAACCAATTTCCAAAATGACACGTATGCACTTTGGGCGTCTGTTCATCACTTACCTGGAGGATAGCCCTAGGGCCATAGATATTGGTTGGGCCATGATACGAAAGAAGGGACCCAGTTTTGCTCTCGTAAGCGTCAGGTACAGTGCCGGTAGCACAAGAAGGCCGTGCAGAGTGATCGCCACCAGGAATGATATTATGTACATTGACATGTCACCGGCAAGGATCTAATGCAACCAGAAGCAGTGGCTCGTCAAGAAAGCCGAAATTCATGTTTGCTGAACTTATTAAGAGAATTTCAATTTGTAGACGAAAATACATTCTATTCGAAAAAGAAATTGTCAGCATGACATCAACATGCCACAAATATGCGGTTATGTCTCTGTGTGGCTATTGTAGTTAGTAGATGCTGCCATATTAGGACGACTGGTGTAACATCGCAATAAATAAACAACCTAGAAAGTATACCAGGAAATATAGAGTTACGCGAATGAAGACTGGGGAATATTAACCTGCACTAAGTAGTGAATGTAGGACTCCACGCAGTATGATTACAGCGAATGGATGAATGCCATTTGCGTGTTGACACAACGTTAATGATAACTAAGAGATTATCAAGCCCAGGAACGTATAGGGGATGTTACATGTAGTATTAATGGTATAAATGTGAAGAAATTAAAGTGAACGAAAAGACAACTTGCCGCCGGCAACAACCAAACCTTCAACCTTCGAATGACACGTCTGATGCGCTGCCGATTGAGCTACCGCGGCGGTCGTTCGCCGCGGTAGCTCAATCGCCTGCTGGCGTCATGTATCACGAGAACTTCCTTTGTGAATGGGCAACTGACCAATAACGCCTCGGATACTACCTGAGGGCATCACGTCTGCGAGAACAGCGAACAACACCCTCGCTATGAACAAAAGATGGGCAATTTAAGTTCTTGTTTTTGTTTATTAGACACTATAATAAAGACAACCAAAAGACAATCAAGTAAGGGAAAGTATTGGGGATGTTATATGTTGCCGTTACGATATAAATTTGGAGCCTTAAAGTGGATGAAAGGAACAACTTGCAGCCGGCAGGGACCAAACCTGCAACCTTCAGGCTCCGGGGTTCACGAGCGAGTTCACAAACTATTGCTTACATAGCTATTGTACGGCTGCCAACTGAGTGCACCACTTCCATATATAGCCCCCACATCGGAAATAATTTCTAGTGTTGCTGGAGGGTGTTCAGATTAGAGGAAGCCGTTTCATTTTAAACTAATCTAGTACATCGTCATGTGCAAGCTAAATAAAGCCTTAGCATCTTAATGCAGCCACTCATTACAGAACACTACATCGCACTTCTATTATTTCACAGATTCCTTCACAATGTTTATACAGGGTGTTTTATTATACACTACAAATTTTTTATAAGAAACTTATGGCAGTAAGGCTCCTGTCGTTCTCGCACACGAACTCAGCGTCGAGGCAAAAATACTTTACCACAGTTAAAATGACACTGTTTTGACTAATTAACAAAAACTAGTTAATTTCTTGTTAATTATTGACTTGAGGGCGGCTGTTTATATTACAAAAGTTGTAGTACGTGCCAGCTTATGCAATCCCTAATTTTTATAGAAATCCCAAAAGTTGTCGAAATACTCGTCGTCGAATTCCATGGGCGAAACTGATCGTATATTGTGTTTTATAATCAATTGTGTCGGTGTTTGCACGCCCTGTCTTTTAACACGAAAGTGTTTTATGCCAGGCTCCACCGAGACTTCTGTGACGTATTTACGTCACGGAAATGACGTCGAAAAAATTTACACGATCAGACCGCAAAGAAAAGTGTTCCGTCTACGGGCATCGAACCCACGACCGCTCGATCCGCATCAACAGATGCCGGGCACGCTATCCACTGCGCCACGGTCACAGACTCTAGATGCTTTACAAACGTGCCTTTTATATCTACCACTCTCCCGGTCGGCGTGGTGGTGTTGCGCTCTGGGAGTGGTAAAGTAAAGTAATTCGTCATTACTGTGGCCTCCGCGATTAACACCTGCAACGCGCTACACGTCCGTGCCATTCGCCGCGTTTTCTATGGAAGTTCAATTTTGTCAATGCCTTAACACACCGCGAGGTGGCGATCTCAGCCCAAGCGTCGTAAGAGCGTCAGCCTCGCTCATAGCATCACGCTAATCCAAACAAAAAAAAATTACACCATCTCGCGCTAAATGGGACCACGAGGCGATGCGAAGCCGGAGCACTTGCACGGCCGCCTTCCGTTGGCGTTCGTAGGACATGCTACCGACCTCGGGCATGCTACCAACCTCGCGTCGTGTCACGCGAAGAGGAACACTACGCGCGTCGTGTCTTCCCTCTAGTCTGGCCGTTAATTCTCACAGGGCGAGCGGGCAACGCGGTCGACAGGCGCGCGATAGGGATTAAGCGTAGAAGAGAGAGAGAGCGGGAGGGGACGCGCATGCGCTGGCACTCATCGCGGCGCTGAGAGAATTTCCAACGCGGTCGACAAGGCTCGCGAGAGGGAGGCAGCGTAGGAGTGGAGAGAGAGGGGGAGGGGACGCGCATGCGATGGCGCTCATCGCGGCGCTGCGCAGGAGAGAATTTCGGCATGTCGAGACTGTATTTCAGAGGAGTCAACCGAAGCAAGCGGTGGACTGAACGCGCGCAGCGCTCTACCACTTCACGGAGAACAGACTAGAGGAGAAGAGTAGCGCGTCCGCCACGAGGGCAGAATCGAGAACGCAGAAGTGCAAGTAGGTGCTGGTAGAGAAGGTGAGAGAGTAACGCGCAGCTGTTGGAGAGAGGGAAAGAGGAGAGTTGCGCATGTGTAGTGTGAGTGCGGCCTACGATGCCGCGGGACCCAGGCAGCATGCCGCCATTGGACCAATCTTGGTCCAACGTCGGCAAATGGCGGCAGCAATATTGGCCCCATGTCGGCAAATCACGCTCGCGCTACTTTCACCCGCATCGGCCCGACGTCGGCTAGCCGCCATTGGGCCGATGCGGGCTTGCCGGCTTCGGGCCGACGTGGGCTAGCCAGCGTCGGTCCGCGACGGGCCTGCCGTTATTCAGCCGATGATGTGAAGCCGTCATTGGGCCTATGTATGCTAGCCGATGCTGGCGTGGTGTCGGCCCCGCCGACGTCGGGTAGCTGCCGGCGTGACCGTTTACACCCGTTATTATGTTTTAGCAGTGGTGGCTTACTGTGCGTTAAGTACGGTAGTACTGTACCGTCGAGGTATGCACGTAGCTAGTTTATATGGGGACACCGGCGGTAGTTGATCGATGCGTAAAGTAACTTGATCCGGCAGGCTGATTAATACACGTGTTATAAGGTAAAATGCCTGCGTGCCGACCACGGCAGTTCGGTATTACTGTGGTTACTGTACTGTAAGTCAGCAGCACTAAAATAGACTATTCGCTGCCCAGCGGCATTCATCGACTACCATTGGTGCCATATTTTGCTTCCTAATTAGAACGACTGCTCTACTGATGTCTTAGCGTGCGATTAAGACCCACAATTTTGTCCAACCGTGCAAGGCCGAGAACGAAAGTCAATATTGTCTCTAACACAACTAAATTGATGAAACGCCTACTGCAGCAACTACGCATGCGTCTGAGAAATTAAGGAGCAACACATTTGCAAGGTGATAAACACAAATTTATTCACAGATATGAACACACGCCAGCAGTTCCGGAATAATTATGCCGTAAAGGAATATCTAAACATCTACAGATACCGTAGCCAACATTTAAAACAACCCCACAGCCACCGTATTCCTAAAAAAAGCAGCACAATCCTGATCGAGAATGGGGTGAGGCCCAAAATCATAGGCGTGATCAGGGTTCCCCTTCAGAGGGGGGGGGGGATGGGGGAGAAGGTTCATCGCGGCGACCCCCCCACCCCTATTAAGTCAATGTGTTTGGCAGACCTTGCGCCCACCTCTTCTTAGGTGACTACGGGGGCCGGCTGCCCCCCTGCCCCACTGTGGGCAAGCCTATGCGAATAGTTACAATCTCTTCAAAGTTATGCGCGGCACATTCACTGTAAATATTGAAAGAACTAGAACGGGCAAAAATAGGAATCGGGAATAACGAAGAATACCTTAGCTACTTGCGTTTCGCGGACGATATCGCGCTTTTCAGTAACGACGGTGCCGAATCACGAAAACAATTTCTGGAGATGTAAACGAAGGCAGCATTAAAGTAGGATTAAAGACGGACCCGAAGAAAAGAAAGATAATATCAGGCCGCTTGCCGAAAAAGCGAGATTAAGAGTGGCAACTAGACTAGATGAGTCTACGCGTGAGCTAATTACGAGCTAATTAGAGGAGCACCCCCCCCCCGCACGTTTAATAAATTCACCAAGGAACGGTAGGCATTCGCAACACATGACTGGCAATTAAATTAGCGTTATCGTTTAAGCGGAAATTGCAAATTTTTCAGTGAAAACATAAGGGCCAAAAAGATGGATAAACTGCTGCACGCGACGCGAAAACATTGCGAGCGGTACCACAAGATCCCATGAACTCTACATCTAAACAAGATAGACACGCACGCATTCCTTATCTAAAGGTCAGATTGTAACAGAAAGGAATAGTGCATAAAAACCACTCACGTGTGCCCGTTGGATCGCTAAAAACACGGGCGAAGAAAAATGCAAGAGCACCATGTCAGAATACGCAAAACACGATGGTCAATAGAAAATACGCGATAAGAAGAGAACAAAAATTTGATGACACGTAACAGTAGTGAACACGTGGCCTTATATGAGGTGAGCGAGCTCAACATGGAAGCAGTGGGCCACTGGTTTCTCGCTGCGGTGATCTCTGCCGAAAACAATGCCGGAATCCTGCCGCGTGTCCGTCTCGTGCACGATTTTGACTTTCCACCACACATGTCCACACACCACACTTCTTGAAGAATTCTGCTGGTCGGAGTGAAAAAAACCTGCTGCCGCAGCTGCGATTGTCCCTCCGTCGGGACGGCTACCCTACCCTGCCTGGTCAAGCGAGTTTCGCGACAATGACGCTGAAGGAGGAGAAGGGATGGTGGGGGAGGTAGAGGTTGAAGAGGACGAAAAAACAAAATTCGAATTCTCCCTTCTTGAAAGCATGGCTCAGCCTACCACAATGGTGTGCGATCCCACCACATGTCTATGGGCATGCCGTTTGAGAAAGGCGTTCCTCGAATTTCAATGCATCACTTGTTGCCACATGTCGCTACATGAAAACTTGCGTACACCATGTTGGAGCCGCATTTTTCATCGTATTTCACGTGCCATAATAATAAACTTTATGTGACTGTTTCTGAAAGCACGTGGGAAGCAAATCGGTGAACGAGATTTTTACTTGAAAAAGATTGTATGTCACAAATGGACGGCAACGAAATGCAAATACGAATTGATAAACACGTGGCAAACACGTGTTTGTCAGTTTCGTTAAAGATGGTCAGCGAGCTAGTTGATTGGAACATTCAAACGACAAAACGTGTCTCACTTCGCCCGGTCTTTTTGCAACATACCTATTTATCTCAAGTAATGAACCAACTAGCTCAGCAACACGCCTTGCTGAGCGTTTATATTTTCATAAAGTAAGATTATGTGACATCACTGAAGCAAACGCGCTTGTTACG